>NW_014569572.1:130435-160147 GCF_001313835.1 Polistes canadensis
AGAAGAAGAAGAAGAAGAAGAAGAAGAAGAAGAAGAAGAAGAAGAAGAAGAAGAAGAAGAAGAAGAAGAAGAAGAAGAAGAAGAAGAAGAAGAAGCAGCTTGGTGCTCGGCAAGGTGCACCGACCTATTGCAGCCGTTCTCTTCGATGGCAACACGTTGCGTACCGAATGACTCATCCAACTACTCTTCTCTTAAGTCTTTTTCTTCTTCTTTTGCTTCTACTTCTTCTTCTTCTTCCATCTTCTTCTCTGTTGGCTTCTCTTCCCACCTCGAATCTTTTGCTACGTGAATATATCGATTTTCCAATCGCTTATCGAATTTCCTTTGAGAGTCAAGATCGATAGAGGAACATCGTGTTATTCGTCACTATAGGAACTATCGATCTCTCGTGAAAACATTACTCACACATACACAAACACACATATATACAGATACATACATACGTATGAGAATATACACTATGGTACTATAAATAATTCCTGCTTAGGACAATCTTCCTGGTTGTTGTTGTTGTGTTGCACGAGTCTACTAATCAGAGGTACGTACAACACAAGAGGGTCGTCGTTCTACGTAATACAACAAACTTGTAATTTTATTGTTAGTCTAAAACCCGTTCGAATCGTGAGAGATATACTAATAGTAGAAATTAGAAATTGTTCATTATTTTTACAACGTATTTCCTAAGGTTTGCCAATTTTATTATATTATGATATTTAACATATACTAATCTTTAAGAAAAAATTTGTATAATGACCATTCTTTAAAGAATTATTTCCCCACTTGTAAGATCAGAAAATTTTTTATTTCAAACATACTTTTTGACGATTAAATGTAGTTCGTAGTTCATCAGATTAACTTGCAAGTGTCTACATTGAAAAATCTATTTTCTTTTCTTTTTTTATTTCATTATATATATATGTGAGAATAAATCCTATAAAGAATTGCTGTCTTCTAGGTATTGTTTATATTTTACCCTGAGAGATTAACCGTTAATCGTTCGCATTTTACTGCCTCCCACACAAAAGACGAACGGATTGGCGGTCAGTTTAGCTAAGTTCGATGTCTTACATACCAGGAAGACGAGTTCCTCGTAATCGACTAATTGCTACAGCGACCGAGTCTTGGCAATTTATGCGACTCTCTCCCTATCCGTTCTGTCTTCTTATTTCTCATTACCTTTGTATGTTTTCTTTAAGAATTATAGTAAGTACATACGTTGCTTTCGTGATTTCTCGTTACCCAAATGTTATTTTATAAAACCGGAATTAGAGCTTTGGTACTTTTTAAAAATCATTTGTTTTTATATTTATTAGGATTAAGATTTTTTTTATTTATAATAAAGTTCCATTTAATCGTAATTGAGGAATGTTATCTTTCAAAGAATATCAAACATAAATGTTTACGAACCTTTTCGTGATAGGTTAATGGTTGTAAATATATTACAAATTCTACGAATATCACTCTTACGCGTTAGGATATGCCAAAGGTTCATGAAAGAGCTTACACGTGATATTATTTATGTTTATCTCACATCAGTGACATAAGATGCATCTCGAGAGAGAAACGAAATGAACGTAAGTGAAATTTAAAATACATGTCACTATACTTACGTCGTACGTGCACATATCTATTTCTACAGATTATAAGAAAATTATTTGAACAATTTTATTTTTCAATGAAATTTGTTATAGTACATATAGGATTATGAAATCAATATTTGTAGAATTTGTATTTTATAACATTTTTTTTTTATTTTAAAGTAACAACACGTTAGAAATCCTATTATTTATGCTCAATTAATGATTTGCAAAACGTTTCCACACATCGATTCGCTTAATAGCAGTTAATTTTAGTTGTTAAATCGTCAAGATCTTTTGACAAATTTTCAAAGAAAGAAATTACAAGGTGTGATGCGGACATGACTTGCGAATGCTCGAGGCTCAATGCAAGTTGTGCGCCATCTTGTTGAAAAATGATGCGTGGATGCAATTCTTCTTCCAGTTGCAGATAGACAATGTCTCGCAAGATGGTCAGATAAGTGTTGAAGGTCGTTGTTAATTCACCGAAGATGAATAGTCCAATAAACCAATCATATAACAAGCTACAACATCAATTTAAAATTGTTTCTAATGTGCAGTGTTAAGAATTGTAAATTTTCTGACTTTTATGAATATATTTTATTTTTTTCATTTACCAATTTCGGGTATTTTTAAATATTTGATAGATGCTATATTTATAGATACACTTCAAGACAAAAGTTTGGGTACATGTACATAAAATATTTGAAAATTATTAGAAATTATGTTTCCCAAATGCTTGTTTTACATAAATAATGTAGTACTTATTTATAGTATATAAAATAAGTACCTTTTGTCTCTATTACTATTTTACACAATTTCGGCATTCGTGCAACTAATTCCTGCAATTTTCCCGTTTGAAAATTATTCCAATTATTTCTTAGAAGGTTCTTCCAAGTTTTCTCTTAACCTTGGACAGTGGTCGTACACAATTGTGTGATGCAAATGCATCATGTATATTAAAACTTTCTACCTGTAGGATATACACGTTCTTACAATAAATTTATTTATATACATAAATATATATCTATAAAAATAAATTTAGTTATATTTATAGATATATTGAAATGGAGATATATTTCAAATAAATAAATCAATAAATAAATAAATATATATATATAAGTATAATAAATAAAATAAATTTTAATCAGTATAATTTAATCGGTGAGGAGGATGTTCCTTCGCGAGGGAAGCTCATTAAAAGGTTCGTTAAAATTTTGTTATCGATTAATCGCACTTATTAGCGGGGCACATTCCCTCGTTGTAAAGTTATCAGCCATCTCGATTCCAGCCGATCCGGAATGACGGTAGCTGTGGTTAGTATGTAGTAAGGTACTATGTATTATACTACCGGTAGTACGCAAGGCTATTATACGCCTTTTCTCTCTCTCTCTCTCTCTCTCTCGCAAATATACAAAATTCCACCTGGAGCAAATAGCGGCTGATCGATCGCCAAGATATCGATTTGTGTCTTGCAGTATAAATTAACCTGGCTCACGGCTAATTTCGAATTACTCTTCACGAAGTAACCTTATTCTTGACTATCTCTGATATTGCGTTAAACATTTCCATACCTTTCACGATATCTCTCGGTGGTATTCTTTTTATTTTATTGTTTTTCTTTTCCGGAATACATGGCAAACGTCTTAGGTGCGATCCAAATATAATATATATGCGAATGATTATGGTTTATCCAATGAGATCGGATATTAAATTACACGCGAGATTCGTATCAATTTCGTTTTTTCTTTTTATATTATTTTCTTTATTTTTTTATTATTATTATCATCATTAAACTTAATAGTTTCAGTAAAAAAAAAATTAGATAGCGAGAAACTATTTATCGTATTGGAGTGCAATGCTCTTTACATTCATATATATATATATTTAAAATGTCGATATATTCGAATGTTTAATTATTTATATTGAAATAAACAATGATAATATTTAATATATTAAACATTTTAAACGAAAAAATAAACGAACAAAGTTAAACGACCCGGCGATAATATTCAAGTATCTTTTTGACGATCATTATTTATTACATTTTTTTTTTGTCTTTCTTTTTATTCTTCCTCTACTTTTTTTACGACCGTCGTAGAAACATATCGAAGAAGGTGTTCGTAAAAGTGCAGGAAAACGAGTAAAGTGTAAAAGAGGATCTGGTTTTACGATGGAAAAGGGAAACGAACGTGTCTCTCTCTCTCTCTCGGTGCGAAATATACGACGGAAAAAAGAAGGAAAAGCTTCTCGTATAGTCTGTTAAATGAGTTAAAACGTTTCACCGCTAATGCTTAGGTATACGTTGATAGTTTATTGAAAATTATCTCTCCTCTATTTCTTTCTCTCTCTCTCTCTCTCTCTCTCTCTCTCTCTCTTTCTCTCTCTCTCTCTCTCTCTCTCTCTCTCTTCGATATTTTATATCATCGAGTTCTCGCAGCGATTTGTTGTGTTGATGGTGCAAAAAACTTGATATACATATATATATATATATACATATCTATCTATGCAAGTTGATGATGATCACAGGAGACCGTATTATGGTACGGTGACGCCGTCTAATGAGCAAGCCTTCATTAGCGCAAGTATGCGACGAAAGAGAGATTGAGAAAAGTGAAACAAAAAAAAAAAAGAAGAAGAAGACAAAAAAATATGAACAAGAAAAAAAAGAGAGGAGCCAACGAGAAAGGCTTTTTTTCTTTTTCTTCTTCTTTTCCTCTCCCTTTTTTTTTTTATTCCCCTTTCCTTTTTTCTTTTTTTCACTTTTCCTTTTATTTTTGTTTTTCTTTTTTTGTTCTTTTTTTTCTTTTCTCTCTCTCTCTTTTTCTTGCGACAAAAGTACTTACGTGTCTAATGTTTCGAGCCTTGACCCTGTTCGCCTAAGTGCACACCCAATTTCCTTTTGCTTTTCCTTTTTCTACGTGTTCCACTTTCTTTCGAACGTCTTTACTGAAAAACGTATTTACAATGAAATTACTTCGACACTTTTTTCTTTTTTTTCCTCTTTTTTTTTCCATATCTGGTCCCTCTCTATTGTTTTATTATTACAATTAAATATTAATTTATGATTACACAAAATTGTTCGGATCTCGAACAAAATTTGATTCTCAAATTATTTATATTCGATTGATCAGACATTTCTCGTAATTATAATTGTTTATATTTCAAATAAATATCCATTGTAATATCGTATCATATTATTACAATAAAACAATTAGTGTTGGTTACGGTGATGGGAGGAAAAAAAAAAGAAAAAAAAAAAAAAGAAAGAAGAACTGTAAGTAAGAAATCGACGAAACATTTTTTCTAAAAAGATAAAATATTTGATAAATTCATTCGCGACAAAATTGTTCGTGCATAATTCTTAATGTATAAGCACGAGATATAATACTTCAGTTTACTTCACCTTTGCTCATTAGACTCTCGTCCTCGGTTTATGTCCTGGCCTCGAGATAACTCCTTTCTCTCTCTTTCCGTACTCCCTCCCCCCTCTTCCTCCTCCTACCTTCCCTCTCTCACCTTCTGTAACCCCTCAACTCTCTTACAACTCTCTGTCTTTCTTTCTCTTTCCCAGTCTCCGCGAGAGACAGCTTCCGTGCACATAATGCAAGCCGAATGCAACGGCTAATGTAAATTAAGCCGTGCATGCATATTAACTACGCGTTGTGTTGTTATATTCCGCGTAACTGATGCATCCGTGATATAATCTTAGCGTAACGCGTTTGCTAAGAGAGAGAAAGAGAGAGAGAGAAAATTCAAATAAGGGAAAAATTTTTCAAGTACTCTTGTTTCTCTCTTTCGTATCTTTTATTAATATTGTTAAACTGTATTGAATAATAATAATAAAAAAAGAGGAAAAAGAATCACCAACAGGGGTTGTATAAAAAAGAAAGAATAAAACTATACTTGATCAATATTACATGTTAGGTTGATAAATTATTACTAAGTAGTTTATTGAAACTATAATAATATGTTGAATCGTGGAAAGAATTTCTTCGTATCGTCGTTAATAAAATAAAATACCGATTGTTTCCATAATCCAATATAGTAGTAAATTATTATAGAATATAAAACTATAGTATCAAAGATTACTTTGATATTTACGTTAATGAAAATTATTCGCAAATGTTGCCTGACGTTGTTTATAAAGAACTTTTGATTATAAAGTAAATATAGTCGAGTTTAAATTTTAATTAAGATTAAAAATGGCTTTGATACGTATGCATGTATCAGTACTTATAGTTCATAATTGTAAAAGTGATCAGTCAGTTGCTTACTCGCTTCTTCATCGTCGTCCTCGTTGTCCTCGTCGTCCTCGTCGTTGTAATCGTCGTCGTCGAGTTCGATTAATCGATAAACGATAACTCGCGTTAATGGAGCGAAAATCAATTAATTTCTTTTTTCCAGAACACGCTCGCTTACGTAACCGAGAATAGATGGGCATCCGTTCTTAGGATGTAAGGGTGTAGAGATTCATTTGCTTTAACTAAGGTTTTTATTTTTTATTTTAATGATATATGCTAGATTATTTCAAAAAGATATATATTTTTATTCATTAAATTTTTAAAGAAAATCATTATGGTTATATATTATATATATTATATAAAAATATAAATGTCATTTAATTTGCAATAAGCATCATAAAATAATTACCAAATGATCAATTAAATTTTATAACGTTTATTAATATTGGTAGATTTATTCAAATAACGTTCAGTATGGAACGTGTTATTTAATGAGACATTTATTTTTTTTTTTTCATTGGATTTGTCTCCACAAATATTAATAATAATAATAATAATAATAATAATAATAATATTAATATTAATAATATTGTAATCGTTTATTCGGCGAAGCACGAAATTGAGGTTTACTTGCAATGAATTTGATTTAATATCGGGGAATGTTGGAATCAGCAAAGTACTTCAAACATTCCACGAGGACTCGTTTTAGGAAATCAAACGTATTATACGTTAAGAGTATTTGGCAATCGTTCCAGTCACCAAAGCGCTTTTAACTGAAATTAAATCGGCCGCCTGCAACTTGGCAAGTTATCGGTGCTGCTCGGTAATTCGAATCACCGCAAGCGAATTTTCTTTCTCTCTTTTTTTTTTCTTTTTTAGTTAGGCCTTTTCTCAGGATTGTTTCCAAGAAATAAAGAAACTTAACAATGTTTCTTAAGAAAGAGTGAGAGAGAGAGAAGGACGAATTATTTTAAAAGCACGTTTCTTTAATTACCCGTAGTTTAGCCATTTAACGATTTCAAACAATTTTAATCCTACGACTAATTTTTCAATCTAATGTAATTACTTACAATAGCTAAACAATTTAAATTGATTACGCTTTGGGTAATTTAACAATTGTGACATTTATATAAATTATTCACAAATTATTTTCTATCTAATTAAAAGAATAATGTATAATAATTCAATATATAAAGATGTAACGAGGAAATATTATATCAAATAATTGCTAGATTAAATTTTATTAATAATTCCGGTGCATGGTCAAATAACAGTAAATTTATAGAAAGAAATTAAATCATTTATTTAAAAAAAAATTGTCGAACATCTAAGTTCTTTCGTGTTATCTAATTGATCTAGCAAGACCAGAATACTTACATATATGCATAGATAAGAATATATAGGACACGTGTAAATAGATAAGAAAAACGTACGAATATCCCGCTGTGGTTTTATGAAAAATTCATAGAAACGGTAGTTCGTTTTTCGATGCCGACTAAAAAAAAGTTTCACCTATCATTATCCGCGTAGAGAGTTCTTTCGTCGTGACATAGGTTTGACCGATAGTATTTAGCGATTAGGAAGAATCCAACGGTTCGAAGATTCTTATCGTGTTTTACACACGGGCTAAACGAACTTTGATACTTAAGACGATATCAAAGGTGTACATGTACTTTCGAGGGGAACCTCGTGGCACCCTATGGTGCTCTATGGTGTCCCATGGCATCCTGCTGTTCACGACCCACTTTAAGTTTATCGTTAGTATTGTCAAAGATTTTTGGAAATAACTATTATTTCTTTTGCAATATATATATTTTTCATGTTATTTATTGATACTGTATTTAGAATAAAATAGTACGAATTTTGTATTTAATTTTTGTTAACTGATTTTACCGTATACGATATGAGTTCTTTTTTCAAATAAATAATTATTTTTACAGCATGACAAGAGCGCGCGCATATACGCGATTATTATACTAACAATTATCTTTTAAAAATAACTCGTATATGCGAAATAATCGGTTAACAAATTGATATACAACCTTGACAAAACTATGCCACGACTTTACTTTTATTAAAAATACTAACTACTTAAAACAAAAAGAACAATTTTGGAATGAAAGATTATCTTCCAATTAATTTTAATTCAATCGAAAGTAAAATATGAACAATACAAATTATATATATCGGAACGCTCTTTGCATTGATGAGAATGACGAGGAATTACTAGTAATGACAGATTTCCGACTATGACGGTAACATGTATATATATGCCTGACAAATATCGGAATTTAAAAAAGAAAGTGTCCGAGTTTCTGAAATTAATTCCAATACTTTCTTGTAATTTGTAAACAGAAATGACCATTAATGATTTTTAACGATCGATCTACCGATCTTGTACTTACGTTTGTCTTTTAAAAATCTTCTCTTTCCCGAAGCAGAAGGAGAAGAAGAAGAAGAAGAAGAAGATACAGGATAGCAGGAAATCGGTAGTAAATTAACGGAAGACATTAAACGTGGACAAAGTGTGGATACGCTTACGTACGAGTTATTCCTGTGTTCACGATTTCGAACCGACTCTCTTACTCTGTCCCTTTTCTCTCCCTTTAAAACGTTGTGTCGTGGCTCCGGATGTTACAACGATCGTAAGAGGAGAGCGTACGAATAAATTATATTTTACGATTCGTGCTCCGATCATAAATCAAACGAGCATCTCTTATAAATTCTCCTGCGTCTCTTTTGCTGGACATCGTCCTACCTTAACCCCCCACCCCGCCCCCTCACCTCCTCGTCTTCCCATGGATTTTCCTTTTTTTTTCCTTTTTTGCTGCTGCTGTTGCTGGACGTAAGTAAATATAGACGAGATTCGGGTCTACTGAAAAGAAAAAAAAACAAGAACGATAGGTGGTTACGTTTGGAATAAGAAAAAAGAGAGAAAAGTAAAGGAAGAGAAAAATTAAATATATTAGGTATATAAAAAAAGTCACATCTTTTTCAACCTTTATGCTTGTTAACCAAACCATCTTTTGGGCTTATTATTCATATCCGATCTTGTAATTCAACGAGAATTCAACAAACGAAACCTTCTATTTTTTTATTTCTATTAAAATAAAAATAAAATCTTGAAATCTTTTATATTGAAATAACTTAAATAACGATTGTAGCGTTAGAATATAAATCTTATTAAAATGAATGAAATAATAAATTAGTAAGCGAATTTATTAATTATAAATTTGATCTATCATAACATTTATTATTATCATCTCCTTAGAATTATGTTAGGAAAATTATTAAAATATCATCGAACGGTAAAAAAATATTATTATCGTTACTTTCAACGTGCCATACGATTTACCAAAGATTACAAACATATTAAAATAAGGAACCTTCGGATTATAAAATAATATACTTAAGCTTTAAGTTTAAATAAAACCTGAATGAGTGTTGTATAATAAAATAAAGCTCATCTTCCTAAATCTTGAAATGTTATAGCATTTAAGTGTCGCGAAAACACGACGATTAAAATGAAAGAATTACGAGTAAGAGGTTCGCTTTATGCTCGTGTAAACGAGCTTTCGAATCTGTGTTCTGGATCCTCGTTCGTTCGTTCGTTTTCTTGCTTCAGAACTAAGTACATACTTATATACATACTTCTGTAAATACATACAATATATATATATATATATATATAGGTATAGGTAAAGGTATGTATTCTTGGTTGGTGTCCTTTTCCCCTATCGATTCTTGCTCGACCGGCTACCGCTAGATGATCATTCGAGATTATCACGTTCCGTTCAACGATTCTTCGTCCTGTACTGTTGTTGTTGTTGTTGTTCCTCTACCGTTCTCTCGAATCTTACTTGATTCTTACTTGACTCGGTCTTTGCTCGTTTGATTTTTATTCTTCATCTTATCCCACTATTCGAGAGGAGGGATAATTCATATTCCTTCAACGAAACGAGATAGGATTGATATGCTGGCGTTAACGAATCCAAAACATGATCTGTCACCTAACTATAACTCCTTCTTTTTTTTTTTTTTAATCGTATCTTCATTTTTTAGTCTAAATTTTAATATATTAATACTGAAATCTTATGAAATTTACCATGTTTACATTATAAACAAATATTACACGAATTCATTAACATTTATTAATATTTTTAAATCAAATGAACCATATAAATTTTGTTTCCCATAAAATCTATCGTATCTACTAATCCAATATAGTAGACACACATATATCAACGAATATATTGTTATCAGCTTGGCAACCTATTTTTCAAGTATTATCTTTTCATTGTATTATTATTCGTTGCAAAAAGGTCAGAGCTTCGTTCTTTTGGTTAGAGATGCAAATGACATTTGAACGGTGCATCCGGTTGCAACGTTTCAGAAGCCGAGAGAGTACTACGGTCGTTTTGCGAGCACGTTCGTGTAGATAAGCGCCATAAAGCGTCTAGTCGGGTGAAAGAGAGAAAGAGAGAGATAGAGATAAAGATAGAGATAGATAGCCAGAATGTGTTAGTAACTGATTGTGGGTGAGCGAGTGCCGTCGGACTTCGTAATGAATTTATTGTTACCAAAGAGCTGTAGTATTCCCGTTTCGGGCAACACGCCACACGGATAAGATAACCAGCCCTCGATTAGTTTGTTTGTCATTCGTTAGAACTATTTTCATGCACCGCGCAAATCCTCTTCTTTTCATCCTATCGTTATACAATACTCTACACTTTTCTACTATGAATCTTATTATACGTGTATGTATTCACGTGTGTACTTATTAGACACATGTTGTTAGTTATAGTATTGACACATACTTGTTCAAAGTATTTCAAATTATTTAATGAATATTTTTTCATGCGTAATGATGCGTAAATGTGATATCCCAAAAAATTCATAAATTTCTGCCACGATCGACGAATATAGAATAACCCTTCTTTTATATCTATATTTATCACGATAGAAATCTATCTGCTGGGGAAAGGGAAAGAAAAGGTGAAGAAAGGATAGACAGGTCTTTCTCAAAAGGAGAGGAAGAAGAAGAGAAAAAAGACTTTTGTAATTCTTGGATGGATTAAAAGGAGATAAAAATCAAAAAAGGGCGCTTTAAAGTGATTGACATAAAGAGACAGACAAAAAAAAGAAAGAATGAGAGAAATATAGAAAAGTGTTGAGAAAAATATGGATTGAAATTATGAAGAAAGAAAATATATAGAAAAATTCAAATAAAGATATATAAATGAAAAGTTAGAAACAAGAAAAAATATGGAAAATAAGGAAGTAGGGAAATACAAATAAAAAAAAACAAATTATAAAAATAAAGAGAATGAAAGAAAGAAATAAATAGATAAAGATAATAGAATAGAGATCATTCTGTCTATCGAGTAGAGAGATCTTGGTCAAGTTATGGTGATGAGAAATGAGAGATCGAAGTCCCATGGAATAGAGAGATCGATGCTTCTTCTTCTTCTTCTTCTTCTTCTTCTTCTAAGCGAGATGAAATCTCAAATGATTTCCGAGCTCCGGTTTCATCGTCCTTTTTGTAAAGGGATACCTCTTCTCTCGCGTTAATAACGCCGTAGCGACTGGCATCTCGGATTTCAGGTGTCGTCGCTTTCTTCTATCTCTCTCTCTCTCTCTCTCTCTTTTTCTATCCCCATTTTTTTTCTTCTTTCCTTCCTTCCTTCTCTTGGAATCTCTTCGAAAGATACGACTAAGCTTTTACGATAGAAGATTCTTCTTTTTTTTTTTTTCACCGAGTAAATATACGAGTCAAATCGATTGGAGGAAGTTACACACATACGTTGATCGACTTATGGGGTTAACACTACGATTTAAAAAAAATCATATTACATTTTTATTTTTATAAAAATCATCGTTCATACAGTTCAATATATTTTCAACAACCCCTTTAACTTATTAACCCCCTTAACTCGTTAGTCGAATAATATATCAATTCTTTTCTTTTTTATTATTTTGTTAGAATTATCAAGAAATATGATGTACGAGGTAAATAATTAATATTACCGGAAAAAAGAAAAGTAATAGAATTATAAGAGAAAGTAATACAATGCGTTGTATAATAACAGTAACTAATATCGTGAAAAATGTTATTTAACAAGCTGTTTTGCGAATAGTTTATAATAATATATTTTACTTATAGACTCGATATTATCACGAAACGTATTATCTTCTCACGATACTCCTTTACCGTTTATATTAATTCGATGTTTATCCTTTTATTTTCACT
The DNA here is from genome assembly GCF_001313835.1 of Polistes canadensis. Lineage (NCBI taxonomy): Eukaryota > Metazoa > Arthropoda > Insecta > Hymenoptera > Vespidae > Polistes > Polistes canadensis. The sequence goes on from NW_014569572.1 coordinate 142,507, forward strand.
TTGTTTCGTGTTCCATGTTATTATGTTTTCTATGGGGGTTGTTAAGAAAGTCTCGTTTCTATTTATAGATTAACAATGTCTTGATTGGTCCGAAGTATGATAGCGTGAGAGACGGATCGCGTGCTAACCTATGAGATTTTTGTCAAGGCTTAACGTCACGATATTATACGATACGGATTAGTCGATGAAACATTTTTTAATCACTATTATATGCGTTCAATTGTTAAAAATATATATAATTTTTATTGAAGATTTATCATTCGGATAGTTACGATATTTAATAGGCTCACATAAACTATTGGATTTGTCTCACAAGTTTTATTGATTTATATTTAAATTTATAACAGCTTTATTCTTTTTATTGCCAGTTGGAGAAATATTTTTAAGATAAAAATAAATTCACATAAAAACCAATTGGACGAGCTCTTATTTTTATTAATTTATATTGTATTTAAATTTATAAGTTCGGTTATGCGTATAGAAATAATTTCATTGTAAAAATGTTCAAAGGATTATACTTTACGAATAGAAGTGAGTAATTATTAATTGAATGACGGTATTATTTTGTATTGAGTTAAATAAATAATAGAAATGAAAATAATTAATAATCATTACATTTTGATTATTATAATTATATATATATATAAATCTCGTTTCTATAGTATATTATATGTAATATAAAAGAAAATGTAAGTGTGTGTTTGTACCGATCAACGACCTGCGAAATCGGTCTTGGTTCGCGTCCTCGCGTGTCTCACGAATCGGTTTTATGTTAGTTGACTTGGGTTAGTATCTCGTGCGTCGGTAGAAATAATATGCGTACGAAGAGGGGTGCAGTTCCACTCATGGCCGTCCGGTCGGTCGGTACGATATAAAAGGACGAAAACGGTTAGTAGTCCTTCGACCTATCTTTCTTTCTTTGCCCTGGAATGACGAAGGTATATAAGTATACTTGCTTTTCACTCGTCATCTTTTACATCTACTTTGGTTATGTATTTTAATCATTGGAATGTGTGAAAAAACACTGACTATGGATTCTTAAGATTAATGGTCCAGTATGTAAATATATATATATATATATTTTCTTTTTTTTCTAAATTTTCACCACCTTAAGATTCTCAGAGAAATAATAATAATAAAAGAAAATTAATGAAAATGAATAGAATTTGTGGTAAGATGAAAATAGTAAATTTGATTTATCCAAGGCGTTGTTCCCTCGAGTCGTAAGTTATATCTTGGAGGAACACATTTAGACGTAAGTTTTTCCATTCCTATCTTGAATGAGCCATTAGCGATGCGCGCTTGGCACGTGCGTTCTCTTCACAGACAGTGTGACGCTCCTTGTCGTCTCTTTCTCTCTCTCACTCACTCACTCACTCACTCTCTCTTTTACTCTTTCATTCTTTATTTCTTTTTTTCTTTTTGCCTTACCGCATTATCCGAAAATAACTCTGCAGTATTATGCGGAACGTGGAGTCGCGAAAGAGAAAGAGAGAGATGGCAGGTGCAGCAGCATCCCGGTCCATTCCACCAAGTACATTCTTGTGTATACTTATATGCACGCACGTACGTATGCACGCGTACACATACAAAGAAGGTGATATACACATAGTATTTGGTTTGGTCGCGGGATCGAAAGGAAAATTCGCGGAAGACTCTCTCGTGGCCCCGGCAAAGCCCGTTCAACCCACTTAGCACCAATTAAATTTATCCATCGTTATATGTTTCCCGTTTCAAATTGCTCCTCTAACAACCTTTCTTTTTCCTTTTTTTTTTCCTTCTGTAAGAAGCTTTTCTCTATAATTCTGCGTGATTCATACCAGTGCTTTATTAGAAATAGATATTTTTATAACCAACCCTAATGAAGAATACGTTTAGAAAAATAAATAATTAAATAACTTCACAACAGATAAATAGTTTTTATTTGTATTGATATATAAAACAGGTGTTGTGTATATAGAAATATCTGAATATAGATATCAGTCCACATTAAATGTAAGAGAGATTTATCGATTGATTTACTTCATGCCTTTAATGTAAAATGCAAACGCACCGAAAGAAGTATTAACTTCAATAACAAACAAACGAATTGAATATATTATTTTAGTCGAATTTTTTAATTGTTCATTGATTGAATAATAAGTAAATTAAATTAAAAAAAAAAAAAAAGAATATCATAGAAAACATGTCTCAAATCGAAAGCATCGAAGACGACGACGACGCGTTGTATCGAGAATAATAATCGATGTAAGGATCGAAGGGAAATAAAATACTCTGCGAGTTACAAGATCGATAAAAGATCTTTCGATAGATTGTATCGATAGATCAATCGGACGAGTCATGTTCCAACTCTTTATCCGAATCAGAACACTGATTCTAATCGGGAACGAAGAGTAGTCGCGTGTGTAGAGCAAATCGAGATTTCTCCTATCACCGTCGAATCGATTCTTGTGATCGATGCTCCCTAAGATCATCCAGGATGGATGGATAATGATCGAAAGGTATATAGAAATGACTCTTACTTTTTCTTTTATTATTTCTTTGAGTATTACTATGTCCCAGGTATCGTAAGTTCTCCGACCATATCGATATATTATTATTGTTAGATACGAGAAAATGAGTTTAACGATGAGTAGTTATAATTAAAAAAAAAATAAAATAAAATTCAACAATACTCGATTGTTATTTCTAAAAATACTGAGATTAATCTTTTATATAAATTAAGTTATTAAAAACAAAACGAACGAATGTTTTTGGTTGGACGAGATTTTTATTTAACAAAAATAATTAAAAATTTGCCATTATCAAAGGGTTGAGATCATTTTCGGATATATAATTTGGCTCATTATTAAATAATTAGGGAAAATTTCGATGAGTTTTCTTAAGAATAAGGAAAGAAGGTGCAATTGCTTCCACGACATCCGGCAGATGAGGTAGAATTTAGCTCGGAGGCAGACCTCTTCATATACCGTCTCGTCGCCTCATCCCCCTTGGCCCTGAGGCCCTCGGCCCTATTGTACGCATTGTTAGTCTCCTCGTAAAGCCTACAGTTCGCGCGAGAGGAGTACCCATGCAAGCCTCGCGTTTTATTTCGGTAGACGTCTATGGGGACAGAACCGGTGAGAGTCGATCTCCTCGTTCACAATGCAAAAACCCAATCGAATTTTCTTTCATACCGAATATTGTACGCTTATATGCATATGCAAAAAACTCTCCTCTTATCACGAACTATTAGAGAAAATACCTTAATAATAATAATAATAATAATAATATACAAAAGATTAAGAAATATTTAATCAAAATAAACGATGACAAACATATTTATTAATATTTGAATAATATTCTTCTTTGTTAGAAATAGAAAAATTCAAATCACCGTTTGGATATTTTCTATAAATAAAAATCACGAAAATGTTTCCCTTCAATGATGCATTAAAGTACATCCATACATCAAAAGTAACAAACAGTAATACAATATAATACAAACATGATAATACCCAATCAACGACAAAAGATCTCTCAACGCACAACTTGTCATACTTCGATAAAGTAAAGAGGAAATCAGAAGAATTGAAGAAATAAAGGCATAATAATAACGATAATAATAATGATGACAAGCAGCACGAGAGGGAGGAATGGAAGGGAGGAAAAGGAAGAGGAAGAGGACTGGGAGGGAGAGGTTTGAAATCGAGTGGAATGTAACATCGACTTTATCGAGTTTCTCACACCTATCACATACCGTGTGGGAGGGTTGAAATAGGAAAAAAAGAGAGGGAAAGGTGTACGAAGAGAAGGGTGCAGCGGGGGTGAGGGTAGGTTGAGGGAAAGGAGGACTGGTTCGCGCAATGACTCAGCCAAGGAATGCTGCACACGCGCCTTGCCTTGATTGCCTATCAGACTTCATGGCTCGACGTGCACGTTCTATAAATAATACGAGACGTGCACGGAGGAGCCACTAAACCAAAACGGCGTTGCTATTCGTCGTAGTCATAGTCATAGTCATAGTCCTTGTCATAGTCGTCACCGTAGTTGATACAACGGACGAGGAAAGTGTGTCCTCGGTGTCGGAACTAACGTGTATTATCCATTCGCAATGCGAATTCTTGCGTTAACAAAACTTCTCCCTCTCCCTCCCCCTTGGCACCTTCCCACCTTAATCCCTAACCCCCGACGTTAATTAACGCGGCCAGAATAAAATCCCCATCGCTATACTCGGGAAGCTGTGTTTAATAACCCACTCGATTTTCCTAACATCTATGAACATGTGTGTCTATGTGTATGATACATGCAATTAGCAGAGAGAGAGAGAGACTATCCTTCTCTCGGTTCGAAAAGCATCCCGATACGCTCGTGACTCTAACTTTTCGTTTCAACGAACTAATACAGGAACCTAAGGGAAAGTTCGTCATGTCACGGTCGGGTTTCGTTGATTCGTTAAAATTGAAAATTAAAGGAATATTATTATTTGATATATTACAGTATTATTCTTTAATCCTTTTTTTTTCTTTTCCGTAAGCTTTCGATATGAAATATTAATTTAATAGAATAATTATATTGTACACGTATCGAAAAGAATTGAAAGTCTGTTAGAACACAGTATTGTATATTTATGTTTGTTTTTTAGTTTATATATTTTATTTATTCTACGGGATAAACCCATTAATACAGAAATTTATAAAAAAGGTCAGGTAAAAATAGTGATGTATAAATAGATATGTATAGATAATGACAATATCGTTAAAATGGATAAATAAATCATATGAATAAGTTAGAGAAAGTAATATTAAGATTTCGATTAATATTTCACGCAGAGGGACGAGTTTTCAGTTTTTAACACGATAAACCGATTGCAAAAGGAAAAAAGGGGTATGAGAAATAAATATTTTACGAGCGTATCACCGGAGAAGGAGAGTGTATCCTCCCGCGCGAGTTCTTTTCTGTAAAATTCATTTCGTACGATATATTTTAAGTTGTTTGATATTTACACCTTCTGAAAATCTCTCCCGGAACGGGGGAACGCTTTCACACGACGATGTCCTTCGATTTTAAAAAGCGTAGAGATCTTTTTTTCTACATCTCGTTTCTCTCCACCTTTTTCTCTACTTTCATATTTCCGTTTTTCACGGTTATTCTTGAAAACGTTACGATATCGATTTAAATTCGTTCGCATTTCGACTTATCTGTTGGATATATAAGTCCGATCGAATTTACGTTTCAAGTACATATATTATGTGTATTTATATATATATATATATTCGTGTATCGCAAATCGTTTCGTTTCGTCATCGACAATTTTTGTTCTTTTTTTTCTTGATATTTTTCTTCGAAAATCGAGTTTCATTTATATTTTTAGGTTTTGTTATTTTTCTTTGTTTAACACATTCGAATGTGCCAGGATAATTTTATATTGGGCCTGCCTGTAACGCCAACACGAATTTATTATCATGCGTTGCATATTGCGCTGAAATATTATTTAAAACAGATAAGTTAAAAAGTGTGTAATCATGTGCAACGCATTTATCTTTCTCGGAGTCACCGGTCATTGCTGCTGGTCACCGGTGATCCCCATAGCATTCAACGTGTTTAAGAAATTATATTATAAGAAATTTTATTTAAAATACGATAGAAAAAATGTTAAAAAGAAAAATCTTTTTTCTAATAATATAATTATTTTACATATATTAACACGCAGTAAGTACTTTCTTTTTAAACGTTTGATACTTGACGATATAATTATTAATATATTCTTGTATTATCTTACATATATACATATATATACTAAAAGAAAAAAAACAAATTCTATGTAGTACAATATTAAATTTCTCTTTAAATCCATGCTTGGAGAATTCTCTCTGCGAGCTATGGGGTATTTACATAAACGCTACAGGGACAAGCTTAATTAATACTACAATTTCTTGAAATATAATTGTAGAGTTTAAAATAGAATGAATAAACTTTGAAGATCCGTAAGATTGTTAGAGGAAGCTCTTTCAGTCGTAATAACAAATTTATATATCATAATATTATAATAACTAGTCATATATATATAATATATAAAATTTAATAAAGATTTTCTCTCGCAATCAGCTTACTTAAAAGTAGAAATACATAAACTACTGTTTTATGATTATATTTCTACAGCTTTTAAGCATTCAAAAATGTATGAAAAGTATTATTCCTATTATTCTCCCCTCCTGTGAAATACAACATTCTATCGTGTCAGATATCATAATAGGGATGAAAAATCAATAATTATTCTTTCGAAAAAAAAAGAAAAAAAACTACTCAATCATGTTCTAAACAAAAACTAAGGTTGTTAGGTTAAAATAGAAGATCGTAGAGTGAATAAATGTTGGAAAGAAAAAACTAGTTGTCGAGAAGAATGAAAGAAAGAAAGAAAGAAAGGAATTGAACGATAAGTCGAATGGTGAGGTGTTCGTTCTAACGAGGAAGAACGAGCATCGCAGATACACTAGCATAAATCATTCGTGATTCGCGCCCTTATCTTCCTTGTTATATCTGTTTAGTCGAAGGCTTCTTTCTATCCCTTCTCTTATCCCACCCTCTTCTATCTTTGTCTCTGTCTCTCGTTTTCTTTGCATTCGTCGGTGACCTTTTCGAAGCGACGAGAAACAGTGTCAAACCGGACTCGACGAGCTTGGATCGAGTACGAGAAGCCAAGTATGTACATATATACATACATACATATGTACATACATACATACATTCAAATAAATGTTTATTTGTACATATATGTATGTACACGAATGTTTGTAAGTACATATTTGTATATACACGTATGCATTTATATATGTATGCATGTATGTATGCATGTATGTACATACATACATGAATGTTCCCTGGTTCTTCTTTCACACTCATAAAATATTCGTTCTACATCGAAGAGACTACACGCGCTTTGGTAAGCCACGCTAACGATCCTCACTCCTCGAAGTGGATGCAACGTGTAAAGTGCATCTCTTTGACGCGAGCGCCATCGCGTTCAAAGAGAAATTACGTTTGTAGACGGATCGTGAGTACGAACTCACCTCTTTGGATTTCTTATCGATACCAACGAGAAACTCCTTTGTCCTTTGTCGTCGCGTGGGAATTTGCAAGTGTTACGAAGCTTTTTTTGCTTTTTTTCTCCTTCATCTTTTCACTCTATGATTTTTTTTTTTTTTTTTTTAATACAAATTAAGTAATTTATTCCTTTTATTTTATTTATAATATTCAGTAGTTTGGAATTGTAGTGCTATTAAACATTTGGTTAAATAATGTTACATATATTTTTATTTTGTTTAATCATTTTTACTGTATAATATACGATAATTGTGATATTCACTTTAAACCTGTGGATGAAAAAAACCAATAAATAAAATATGGCGCAACGTAATGCAACGTATAATTATGGTATAAATGAGTATAGATTTATTTTAAAATAACTTAATTATATATATAATTATTCTATAATTTTTTGTATATATTTATTCTCAATCAAGATTTATGTATATAAGATATTTATAGAAAACGAAGTAACTCTCGTAATAATGCGTATATCATTCTCGTAGAATGAATAAGATCTAATTAATTTAATCCTTGTAATTATCCTTACTTAATTAGTACTTATTATTCCAAACGAGCGTCCTCGAGAACGGATTCGAGCTCTTAAAATAAAACGATCGTGGCGGCCATTACGTCTCGTCCATTCGTAAAAATTGGACTCGTTTAGTAGTTGGTCTTACGTAACGAGAACGAGATTTACGTAATTACAATTAAACTCTCGTATTTCCGAGTACGGAATCTTCATGAGATAAGTAATTGTCTTTTATCTAGATGATTTTGCTATGATTTACGAATAGATTTCATAGAAATTATATTATACGAATTGTATAACATTGATGAAAATAATTTAAACGGTATAGGAAACAGTTAGTGACGATATCTTTTGAAAACTGTTATATTGAATTTATGAATTACCGGAGGACTGATATAGTATACACCAACAACCTACTACTAACAACCAATGCAAACGTAATATCAATGCAATGCAACGATAGGCTATTCTCGTTCACTGGCCTCCATCCGTATTGCTGCCTCCGCTTTCCCGCTCAACGATCTATCTACACTGTCTACTATGTTACAGTTTAAATAGCTTTTCAAATCTTACTTAAAAAGACATTATTTTTTTTTTCTTTTTTTAATTAACGAAGTATAGAATTATTTGAAGAAGAAAAAAACAAAACAAAAATTTGATCATCTTCGGATAAAAAAACAATAATTTATTTATTATCGAATTTAATACCACAATATAATAATATTTTCGATGATATCTAAGGAAATATAAATTACTGATTGGTCTTCCGAAAATTCGAGATATCTCTATAAGAGTAATAAAAATAAATTGAAACGTTCTGTTTTTTATTCTTTTTATTTATTTTTTTTTTGTTTTACGATGGCACCACACTGCAGTCCATATTTTTGAAAGCCTTTACCAGCGAGTTACACTGTAATAAAATAAGAACGACGATCGTGATCCCGAGTAGTAGAATAGCAGGACGATAAACCAGAAATGTGCTACATGGCCCACGCATGAAGTTTTTCCATTCTGTTGTTACTCGCCTTCTTCATCCACGTAAATACATATATCCTTTACCTTCCTTTCTATTCTCTCTCTCTCTCTCTCTCTCTCTCTCCATCATTTTTTTTTGTAATTTTACCTTATATCTATGATTTATCGAATAACCAGCTGTTAACTCCGTGTAATATCCGTAATTCAATAATCATTTTTCAATCTTTACTATAATCGATTTTTAATCCTTTTTTTTTTTTCATTCACGTGTTGTTTATTTTGTCACGGTGAATTGATAATTCGTTATTCCAAAGGTATAGTGGGTGGTATGAATACATTTGATCTATTGAAATAAAACGATCTTTCGTAAGTTTTAATATCTCATTTATATCGAACAAAATATTTGTATTCATTTGAATAAATATTGATATTCATAAATTCATACTATAGTTTAGATTTTACTGAAAGATTCTATTAATTGGAATAAATTTGTTTTAATTTTGATATGAAAATATTCTTATTTTGTACGGGGTAACACATGAGATACATTAAAATAAAAAAAGAAGAAGATTAAAACGTGTAGACGATGTTAAGATAGTGTTAATCGCGTTAAAAGATAGTCCGCAAGTATCCGATGCATACGTATGGTTTCGATTTAACGCTCGATCGAGTCGAGGACGCCAAGCCAGAGAAAAAGGTCTTTGATCGGAACGAAGGAGGAAACCGTTCGTGTTTCAAAGTAACCCTGTACCTACGCTCCTTTAGAGGAAAATTTTCTTCCTTTATATTCTCTGCTTGCTAGAAATATCTCTCTTTACTTTTATATTATAATACACATTGTATATTCCGCATGGAAAATATATTAATAAATGAAAAATGAATCACTTGAAATATATAATAGACATATTATATAGATAAGAATCACACGTATTTCACATTCCCAGGAATCAAGCTGCGAATTAAACTTTGTCGTATTAATCCCTCGAAACCTTCGGGCTCTCAAGATACGTATAGTAGTCTCGAGAAGATTGCTTTCATGATTTTGGCGAGATAGTTGCTTCTCGTGGGATGAAGAATGAGAGAGAGAGAGAGAGAGAGAGAGAGAGAGAGAGAGAGAGAGAGAGAGAGAGTATGGAAGAGAAGGAATGGGATTAACGGAGCTGGAGGCCTGCTCATGAATTGTAATTACTCATTAGAGTGGTGGCAGAGAATCATCTCCTCTTGGGACTTTTCGAGGTCCAAAGTAATTCGAACGCGTATCTCGTGGAAATTCCATCTTGTTCTCTCGTCCACGAAGAAGTCAGCAAAGTGGCCTGTAATAGAAGGGTACCCCTCCTCTTACCTTACCTTCGTACCCAAGCAAATGTGGGTAATATCGATAACAATGTGCCGTATACTGGAAGAAATACGTATATGCGTATATCAGAGGTAAGGGTGCGGTTAACACAAGAAAGTACAGAGAGAAAGAAGCATGGGGGTGGGGTGGCATGAGGTGGGGTAGGAGGAGTTGAAAGGGAAGGGGAGAGAACAGGTTGCTCCTTGGTTCTCTGTAATTTGTAACGTTCGACCACTCGAGCGTGTAACTCTATAATGACGTGTAATGACCGACCCTTCTTCCCCTCCCCCGACTGGAGAAACAGAGAGAAGAGAATTGCACGAAGGGCGAACACAAACCCTGATCATCCTATGAATACAAACCCCCTTTTTATCTGTTTACCTGCTCACGGGAAGAGGATTCCTAAGGTAAGATAGTAAGGTTATAGACATCGAGTATAATAAAAAAAAAAAAAAAAAGAACAAATTGTTGCCGATAAATATGATTTTAAATTGAATATAAATATATTCAAATACTAATAATACATTAAAATATACGAAAGTCATTTTTCTCGTTTCTTTTCTTTTTCTGTAAAATAATTTCAACAATTGATACGAATTCTCGAGTTGACTTTTTCAAACCGAAATTTGCAAAAAAAAGAAATTTCATGTAATTTTTCTCGAATGAGAAATTCATCGGTGGATGGGGAAAGTAAAAGGAATAGTTAATAATTGGTGAGAAAGATATTTAAAAGGTTTTGGGGGGTACATTTATGCTGGAATTCGTTTATTTCTTTTTTTTTGTTCTTTCTATGCAACGGTTAGTTTCGGTTTAATCTAAGAAATCTCTGCGAGAGAAGACTAATTTATATCCAGTGGTATGGTAGAAGAAATAGAGGGGGAGAACTCTGTCAACGGTGCAATGACTCACGTAGTCGAGTTGACTCGAGTCGTACACCCCTCGAATTATAACGCTATAGGTATGATTCAGATGGTAATTACGTTTCGCTAGCGGCCACCACCACTCTAGGCATTGGAAATAGATTTTCCGGAATATTTTCTGAGAGAGCGAGAGAGATAAAGAGAAAGAGAAAGAGAAAGATGGGGTCGCGAGATACGATCTTGGAATGTGCGATCGAGTAGAAAGACGAAGCAATAATCTTAAGTAATCGCGATTAAAGTGAGCTATAAAGCGAATGAGAAATGAGAAAAGAAGAGTCGAGAGATGAAAAGAAGAAGAAAAAAGAAAAAAGAAAAGAGAACAAAAAGTTGTGAAGTTGAGGAGGGTGGATAAGAAGAAGAAGAAGGACCATCCTTGACTGGCATATCCGCCGGAAGTAGTTATCGTTCGAATCGGTAAATGTTTTTCCAACCGTCCCATACTTATAACCCTCTATTCCTCTTTTCTTTCTCTCTCTCTCTCTCTCTCTCTCTCTCTCTCTCTCTCTCTCTCTTTCTCTTTCTTCTGATGAGACTCGTTAGGAAAGATCTCACGATCTTTCGTTAAAGAGTACCGGCTAAACAAGCTGATCGTGAACGTTCGATTGATGGCCTAGCTTCGAGCCAATTTGTTAAAATATAACTCTTTAATCGTTAGAAATAATTGTGCTTCATTATTAATATATTATTGCAATATGGTTTAAGAAATAAATCGAACAGCGTAAATGTTTATATACCTTATAGTTGACAAAATTATTTATGTGAAATAATCAATGTTAATATCATTCTTTATTAACCCCTATTAGTACCATCGTTATATTTATTTTTATACCTGTTTTCTCGAACCTTATTAAATTATATAAAACTTGATTTTCCGATTGGCATTATAAAAGGGTTGATTAAAAATCACAAATTATAATAAAATAATGAAAGTATCGTCATAATATCAGTGCAAATTTTTTCATATACATATCGTCATAATATGTCGGAAGGGAAACAAATAAAATTAGAAAAAAATAAATAATATTAGAAAAAACAACATTACACAGAGAAATAGATAAAGATAGGAGAGAGTTTCGTTAGGAAACCATCTCTCTGTCTCTCTTTCTCTCTCTTTTTCGACGATCTCAGAATACTCGCAGACTTTTGACCTAGAATGAGGCGAAATCGAGGAACGTCTCGAGCACGAGGAAGAAGAAGCGGTAAATATAACGCTGTTTCTGCGACTCTCGAGATACGTATCTCGAGCAAAAATAGTAGAAATACATACTTGCGGATACTACATTAACATTTTTCTTGCATTCTGATGCATGGATATTGTAATTCAAATTATTACGAATTATTAAAGACAAAATCAAATCTTTATTCGCAATAAAATAAACGCGAAACAAAATCTAATGCAAGTCAGATTTTGATTTTGTATTAAATTATTTTTCTTTTCTTTAAAATTCCCTCGCCTTTTTCTTTTCTCGACCAAACAACGACGAAAACGTGTTCATCATGAAATCCTAGGCTCTAAATATACAAACATTTCTATCGAACGTGTGACACTTGACAAAACTTTTAGTTATTGCTTTCGTTTTAATTGTAAAAACTAACACAATATTTTATTATTTACTGGATATTTATCCTGAACCTTTTTTTTACCTTTTTTAATTATCGATAATTATAAAATGAAATTAAACGTAAATCCCCCCCTCCCCAAAAAAATTGACACGGTTTAAATTCTTTCAAATATAATTAAAATGATGTCAACAAAATTAATTTATATCATTTAGTAGCCCATTTGTTTGGGTCGCCCTGTAAAGTATCGGCACGATATTATAACAAGTATCAATAATTACGTCAAATTAACTCGACAAAAATGTTGAGTAGAAGCGTTCATGTTTCCGCAAGGTGACGACGATGTATCAGTTCTCTCTCTCTCTCTCTCTCTCTCTCTCTCTCTCACCCCCTTTTTTTTGTGCTTTTTCTCTTTCTGTCTCGCTTCCGCTCGCAAATTCTCTCAGGCGGACGCATTTGGCACCGTTGGCACCAGCTCAGACGTCCACGATGAAATATCTAGTACTGGTGACTTTGATCTTCCGACGGTGGAGCATTGCGTCGCGGAGGTTGCAGTCTTGATGCAGAAGGAGGAGTAGGAGGTGGAGATAGAGATGGAGGAAGAGTAGGAGGAGGAGGCTGAGGGAAGAAGACTCGTGTGGTGTAGCCACATAATCCTGTCTCTCTCTTTCTCTTAATACGATCTTGAGAAGCAGGAAGTTTTGCGAAGCAATTCGCTCTGTGTGTTTCTCCTCGTGGGTGTTGGAGGAAAGGATCATCTCTGATTTGTCATTTATTATTATTATTATATTTTTATTGTTTTTTTTATTTTGTAGCAAAATTAAATACGATTCTATCTCGTATCTCGACTACGTTTCAATTATATAACAAATATATATACAAAATTATTATAAAAAAAATAAATATGAGAAAGAAACAAAAAAAGAAAAAAAGAAATGGAAAAGCATTTGAGAAGAATTTGTCTGATAGAAAAATAATAGACAATTTAACACATTAGCTGACTGGGAGTCAATTTATAGACTCGTCAACGTTTACAGATCTACGGGGGTGGTCTATAAATAAACTTTTCATTTATCTCGTTTATCGAATTTATAATATAATTATTCCGTTATCATATTCAGAGATTTAAGAAAGGATAATTGATTTATCGTAACGATTTCTTCTTAATAAGAACGTTAAACACATCGTCTAATTAAAATATCTAATAAAATGACACTTAGAAGAGACTTTAAAGACACCTTGGATCGTTTCTAACACTTCCTCCTCCTCTTGATCGGAAGACGCGTGTAAATGCACACGCGGAACGACAGCTGCGTTCATACGGGAATCGTCTTAGAGAGATCTCACTGACCCTCTTCTTTCTCTCTCTCTTCTCTCTTGTACATTCTCACGTGCAGTTAAGGGTGAGTCACCCTCGTTGAAATTCTAAAAGCGCCGATTTCCCGAAAGTCTATTACGAAGCACTTGGCGTCATACGCCCTGCTATTTTCCGCCCGTATCCTCCCATCTCCGTTCTATTAGGGTTGCCGACAAGTTTTTTTCTTTTTTCTTTTTTTTTTTTTTAATAATAGTAACAATAACGATCGAAAACAAAAACATTGCTACTCGATTTGTAGATATTTCATAGAGAATAATGAGAATAAAATTGTCTGAATAATATTGAACAAGAAAAAGAGAAATGAGAAATGACTTTTTCTTTCTTTTTTTTCTTTTTTTTTTTTTTGTAAAAACACATAATCCTTGTATTTTATTCCGACCCCAAATTTACAAGCAACTCGACTTTCCCTATCTAAGAAAACGTTTTCTTTTTACGTAGCAAAGAAGATATTACGTAATGGTGCGTTCCGGTTGGCGCGTGCGAACGGATGTGCAAGCGTGATGCGAGCATCCTCGTTCTCTACAGGTGCACCGATCCTTGAAATCTTTTCTCTTTCCAGTAACTTCGTAAGATCGGCCGATCGATAAGTTTAACGTACTACTCGAAAACTGTATCCCCTTTCGTTTCAATGTTACACAATTTTTCTTTCCGGTTAGTTACTACCATTTTATTTTATTTTATTTTATTTATCTTCGTTGGATAATCATCCATTTTTCGTAATTTTTGCATATTTTTCAACATTATGATTAAGTAACAACAACAAAAATCCATTATTTCTTTTTCAAATGCAGCACGTTACATCAACATTTTAGTCATTTCACGTAAAAAAAGGAAAAGAAAGCGTACAAGGAAAAATAAAAAGATTCTTTGTGCTAATGCAAGTCCTCTTTCTTTTTTTTTTACACACATATATATACAGGGTGAGTCATTTAAAAATCGGAACACTTAAACAATGTCTCTGTTATCAATGGTTAAAAAGAAAAAATAGTAATTAGTTCGAAATCTCTAAAAAAGAAAAACAAACAAAAAAATAAATAAAACACTATTACCAATACAGATACATTTTCATTAGTACAACTTATAAATTAGTTGTAAAAATTTTTTGAACATAAGACTATAAATAACAGATATATTTAGATGTTCCAATTGAAATGGTTCACCCTGTATATATGTATCGTTGAAATAGAAGGCAAATGCTTTTCTAAACGGCGAGTAGAGACACCGTGACGTTTTAAAACGCCGTCAGGCTTCCATTCCGGGTATAAAGGGTAAAAGAGAGTAGTCGCGTGATGTGAAAGAAGAAGCCTCGTACGTGCGTACGTGCGTATATATGCATTTTTCCATTCGCGAATAAAAAGTTCAAGAGACTCTTATTCTTCTTCCATTTATCTTCTTCTTTCGACGAAGAATTTACAAATTTAAACTTTTTTTTGCCTAGCTCTTATTTCGAGTACTCTTTTCCTTACTTACAAGGGAGCAGCATCATACCAAGAGCGAACATTTCTTTTTTATCCTCTCCCCTCACCTCTCCTCTAACTTTGTATTATTACTTGTTCAAGGCTCTCTCTCTCTCTCTCTCTCTCTCTCTCTCTCTCTCTCTCTCTCTCTCTTCTTAATTAAATTATGGAACAATTATACCTTTATNCTCTCTCTCTCTCTCTCTCTCTCTCTCTCTCTCTCTCTCTCTCTCTCTCTCTCTCTCTCTTCTTAATTAAATTATGGAACAATTATACCTTTATTCTTTTTCCAGCAGTTTATTAATTGCTTGACAATATGTTATTTTATTCAATGTTATTTATTTGATTGTAAGTTACGGTTTTAATTCAAAGTAACTTATGTAGCTTATGTTGTTTAACATTTCATTATTCTTAGCTATTAATCCATAAAAAGCTTCAATAATTATATGTAAAAGTATTAAGAAACAGCATACTTGAAATGAAACATGATTTTCTCCCCATTAAAAATTAGTCTGACCAGCAATAACTCGGATTAGTAATAATGTTAATTAGTGACTTTTAGCTGAACATAGATGATATTTAGAAATTTGAGTATCCATTAACTTATTCGATTTACTAACACATTATAAGAATTTAGCATTGTTAAATATTCATATTTGTTCATTGCATTATTTCATTCTCATATTATACTATATATATGTATGTATATATAATTATATTAGTAGCGAAATCGAGAGGTTTTAACTCGAGCGTAAAAAGGTCGTTAAACCTATGTGACATGGACTTAGCTAGACGAATCGTTACTATCGAAGTTACTTCCGTGATTGTACTAACGATACTTAATTGCCTTTTCGTAGGGCTTCCAGTGGCCGCGGAACTGATTCGCCCCTAAACTCGGATTTAGCACTGGACAAACCTCGACCGATACCGTCTCCCAGGTAAGACTATAAATTTGTTATTTTTTTTCCTTTTTTTTTTATCATCTAATAATACTTTTCTCCACCTTCATTTAAACACAAAGTTTTTCCTTCTTTACATTAAGCAAAAACTATCACTTTGATTTATTTTTTACTTGTGTGAAAGAAAATAAAATATAAGTTAAATATGTAATTTAAGTAATAAGTAAAAGTAATAAAATACTTTTGATTTGATTTCCACAATAATAAAGTTATACGTAATAGCTTGATTTTATTTAAATAAGTATAATATATATATATATATATATTTGTACTAAACGGCGTCATCTCGTTGATAGAGAAAGAATTATTACACACGTCAATCTGATAAACCTGTATGTTCAGTTATCGCATATATACCAGTAAGAATTAGTAGTTTGTCGGGTTGCCTTCGTAGCCAAGTGCGCAAGATGTTCGACTTGTGATCTGAATTCTCCACAACAAACCGAGATCAAATCWATCCTGAGGAAGAAAATTCAAGAAGGGGAAACACATTATTTCATTATATTCAAGCTGTACAATAACAATAAACGTCAAGAATAGGATGATACGTGTGTTTGGGTCTAGGGAGGTAGGATCGACTGTTTAGCCCTACTGATGAGTCGTTAGCGGTCGGTCCAAAAGAAGACGAAACCTAAACACATGGCCCAGTTGGGCAATTTGCAACTAGCCAGACTTGTAAACATCGGCTTTGGTTGCAGAAGAAAAGTAATTATTGACCATCGGAGATTTAGTTTCTTGCTTTTAATTAATATAGGCGATGAACGCTCACCTTCGCGTTCCAATTTTTGTACTTCTCCTCGTCTTCGTTACTTGATTAGTACCTAAGCCCACCGAATAGTTGGTTTCA
Source organism: Polistes canadensis (assembly GCF_001313835.1). Classification (NCBI taxonomy): domain Eukaryota; kingdom Metazoa; phylum Arthropoda; class Insecta; order Hymenoptera; family Vespidae; genus Polistes; species Polistes canadensis. The sequence goes on from NW_014569572.1 coordinate 159,536, forward strand.
TCTAGGTCTAGGGCAGGGAATCTAAACCAAATAATGATATCAAGCCCTACTGATGAGTCTTATGGTTCAGTTTCTCGACGACGAAACCTATTGGATCTGATGGAACAATACTTATCTAACAATAAGAGAGAGAAAGAGAGAGAAAGAGAGAGAGAGAGGGAGAAGCAGCATACGGTTACGATGAAGGAGAAGGCAACCCACATTTTTTGCAATATTAATAATTTTATATTAACTTTTACTTTATGGTTAAGTTAACGATCTAGCCACGTTGAATTAGTAATATCCGTCAGATCACCTAGATTGGGAACGGTTATATAAAACGAATTGGTTATCCGTTCGGGAAAATGAAAACTGTGTACTATTGACTTGAGAGAGGTGCTTAATTAACATGACATTTTTTTTTATTATTGAATATGTGTTAAAAAGTGCTCACAGAGAAGTGACTCGAACCCGTAAAAGGAAGATTCAAAAAGACATAGATATAAAATAATATATATGCAATGGGTCGAAGAAAATTTGTGTCATTATTTATTTGCGCATTATATCGATCGCGTTAAGAAAATAATCAGAGTCATTTTATTTAACATTTGATCGTTTGATGCAGGTAAATTT
>NW_014569572.1:161181-339230 GCF_001313835.1 Polistes canadensis
GCGTTCCAATTTTTGTACTTCTCCTCGTCTTCGTTACTTGATTAGTACCTAAGTCCACCGAATAGGTGGGTTTTCATCTAGGTCTAGGGCAGGGAATCTAAACCAAATAATGATATCAAGCCCTACTGATGAGTCTTATGGTTCAGTTTCTCGACGACGAAACCTAATGGATCAAAATGAAGAACATCGTCGTGATTATCATCTAACAATAATAGATATAGCGGGAATACGAGGCTACGAAGAAGAGATAACAACCCACATTTTTTGCATTTTAAATAATTTTGTATTAACTTGTCTCAGATGGTGTCTTCTTTTTTTCTAAGAAAAGCATTTTTTTTTTCATTGAAAATAATAGTAATGTATTTACATGGTTAACGTAAGACAACTGTTTAATTTTTGTAGTTTTTTTCGATAATTTATAGATCTACGAAGTAATTAGTTTCGCATTTCAACTTATGAATAGTTCTTGAATTATTTGTAAAATATATTATTTATTATATAATATTTTAATTGCTGCTTTTTAACGTGATTATCGAATTAAGAGATTTTTTTCTTATTTTACACTAATCATTGGAAATATAATTTTGAAATTGGTCGATAATATGGTGCATTCAAAACAAATTATAAATTTGTAAAAACCAAAAATATAATGAGAATAGATAATCAGTTTAATTTGTTAGATATTACACATAATTTAGGATAATATGCAACATCTACTAGATACACAACACGTTCAACCCTTAAATATGTTTATTACCGACTGTTGCAGACAAATCCACCCTCTGTACGGAGAAAAGGCAGGGCTTTTAGGCTACTGCGATACTGTCGGTAACACAGAAAACTTTCCACCAGCCCCTAATATTGTTGTAGAGGGTGGAAGAATAGAGTTCGTGCGCCCCTCGCAAGATGGCACTACGATACCACGAAGAAATACAATGTCCCGAGGGTCACAAACTTTCAACGATCAGTCGGAAAAATCCGATCCTGCGAAGGTAAGTTTTTCTGATTCTACATAGATACAAAATATATATATCCATTGAGCTTGCGAATATATTAGAATTTAATAATTTAATATTAATAAGCATGAAATATTTCGAACAAAAACTCTCTCTTTCATTTAAAGTTGCTAGATATTTGTTTGATTTCTATATGCGAATTTATAGCTAAACTCTTTACACCCTTCATGTTGTATTCATTAGAGGTAATTGATTTCCTCAATAGGGCGAATTAGAATTTCCATATTAAATTGGATTCTCTCTTTCTTTCTTTTTTTTCTCTTTTTATTTCTCTCTCTCTCTCTCTCTCTCTCTCTCTCTCTCTCTCTCTCTCTCTTTCTCTCTCTATCTCTTTCTCTTTCTCTTTCTCTTTCTTTGCTGATCCTGTCCTCTTAAAGTCAGAGAAGGGAATCGTGCACGTGCCGATACTTGTCGATTATTACGAAATTAACGACATCTTGTGTGCTGTAGAAATTCGTTTACAGAAGGAAGAAGAGGGAAAGGAAGAGAAAGAAATAAAGAGAGAAAGAGATAGAAAATGACAGAGACAGAGACAGAGACAGAGAACGTTAATTTTAACGACTTAATGAAATCTCCGAGAAAGTTGACGCGCCGCATTTATCCCCTCTGTTTCCTTATCTTCTTACTACATCTTTTCACTATATTATGGGAGACCTTCGCAAACATATTAACATTTATGTTGACGATTAATTAACTTTCAATTTTAATTCTTCGATTAAAATCATTCATTCTGAATTGATTGAACCGTTCGTTTTGTGCTTCTCATCTTTTGGTTAATTTTTTTTTCTTTCTCTTTTTTGTTATCCTTTTCTCTTATCAGACTTTGGGTTGAGATTTGAGACTATTCAGTTTTTTTTGATTTATTTGTTCGGATAATAAAGAAAATTAGTCGTCAGTTATGTTATACCTATATATAAGTAAAAAGAAGCACAAGTAACTTTTTGTGTCAATTATTTTCGTATCCATCTTCTTTTTCTTTTTATTGATCTTTAGTTTATATGATATATAAATATAATTAATAATTAAATCGCAGGACGCGACTTTTTAACAGCGTGTACGCATAAATAAATTGGACGTTTTTTTTTTCTTCTTTTCCTTTAAATGCGAAGGGGTTTTAGGCGAAAACGAGTTGTTTTATATCGTGCAAGAGACTTTTCTACCTCCTGAACGTTCTTTTTTTCCCTTTTTTTTTTTGCTTTTTAATTAATGAGGCGCATACCATAGAGAGTCGAATAATGCCGGTTCTTGATAAGGTACCTAGCTCTTGTGATTATACGAATCCCTTCATTACCTTCCTCGAACGGTAGTAGTACCTAGTATAAGAAGAACTACTTTAGGAAAACGTAAGTCGAATAAAACAGGAATAGAAGGGACAAACAAGAGCTGCTGCCTTTGCGACTCGTACACATTTTTTTTTTGATAAGCACACTAATTGGAGGGACGTTCTTTTTAAATCAAGACTACTTACTTTTTCCTCTTATTTTATTTTACTTATTTATATATGTTTGTATTATACTCAAGTATGTTTCCCTTTGGAACGCGGTTCTGAACATCGCAAATACGAGAAATAAAAAAGCCGACAAGATTTTTCTCAAGATGCCGCTAAATTTGATAAAATAATAATCAAATTATGGGATACCAAAGATAAATTAATAACACCTTTTATCTCTATCTTCGTTCTTTTATTCATAATGAAACAGAAGAACAAAATAACAGTTGTATTATATTGTATTACTTTGTTCAAGGTAACGATAATATATATTTTCACGATTGTTGCTAAAACGATAATAATTTCTCCTTGAAATTGTATCGAAATAGTAAAACTCTATAATTGGTAATTGAAAGTGTCAGGAGAGATAGGAGGGGTGGTGACAACAAATTTTACTTCGTATCAACTGAAACGTCGAATGGAAATTTTTACGCTTATATCGATAAATAAAATCAAATAAAAACAAAAAACAAGGAACGGTAGACAAAATAAAATTGGAGAGAATGAGAGATATCGAAAAAGCGTGCAGGGGTTAATCGATAAATCGAAGTAATGAAATCGAAATTCCGTCGGGACAGGATCGATCGGCTCTGCTGGTATTTTGAAACCCCCCGCCCCCCTTATTCTCTACCCCCTCGTAAAATAACGCGTATCGTTTCTCGTTCGCACCAAATTACAACTTGCTTTTTACGTGAAATACAGTCATACAAGTTTCTCTCTCTTTCTCTCTCTGTTGCGCTAGTTGAACGAATACTCAACTGGCAGGTGGTACAGCTATTTGAAAAGAACAGGAAAGGGCAAGCAACCCTTCTCTGTTGCTTTTCTCTCATTCGACACTAAACACGACTGTTTTGATTGACAGAAGCAATAAGCGAAGTCAATACTCTCTCTCTCTCTCTCTTTTTCTATCATCTAACCCTTTCGAAAGTTTTCACTTTTCGATACTTTAGGTTTATGGTGTATAAACGATGTATTAATGTATTATATGTAATTTATTACAGCTGATAAGAATCTATGGAATTCGATTTACGATCTTTTTTTACATCTAATTTTTGTCATCTAAATATTGGAACAATTGAAATATCATTTGTTCTCGTAATTAAATAAAACATTTCGATATTTCTAATAGTATCTTAAAATGTATGGGTTAAATTTATATTAAATATGATTTTAATGAAATTACATTTTCTCGCATTTAAAAATTAATCATAAATTATGGAAATTTATTAATCGTATTTTATGAAATTCTGTTTGAAAATATTTGTGACCCCCCACGGTTTTATTAAAATATAAAATAATTTATTTTTGCCATTGACATCGCGTAGAAATTTAAAGAAAAAGAAAAAAACATCGCGGGATTCGTTTTTACTTGTGAAAATGATGGGGTTCGTAGATTTTTCTTCTGCTTTCCATCCTTCCCCATCCTTTCTTTTTATTATTTTGACACTCGTGAGTATATCCAGCGTAGAAATTTCTTTGTATTTTAATTTTTTTCTTTTTATTCTTGTTCATTCAACTCGCTTTTCCATTGTGTTTCTATCGCGTGAAAAGAGAGTTACTTGCCGAATGAAGGAAAAGCGTTGCGTCAATGTACGTTCGTAAAAAAAAGTAGTACCCTCCCCCCGATTGTTTTACGCGCCATAGTTTTGTTCGTTCGTTCGTTCGCCGATAAAAAATATTCTCTTGAAACGTTAGCTACTTTCGATACGTTTCAGACAGAAGGGTGTGAGAGAGAGAGAGTGTACCATTGTAAAAAATCAGTCGATAGACAAGGGGAACTTTTCGTCGTGAAAGTTAATCGAGAAAAATACGCTCGAATAAATTCAGGATATTTGTTTTTATTTTTCCGATTGAAAAGATTTACAGAACAAAAGTAATTCATTTATAAATTGTCTGACAATGAGTTAATCGTTAAATTAAATACAAATATATATATATAATCTAATTAACATTAAGTTGAATATCAATTAAGTATTATACATTTTTAATAGAATTCTTAAATATACGAAAAATATTGAATTCATTAACACGCAATAATAAATTTTGGATAAGATTTTAATAATATACAAGATGTCTCGTAATATTGTATATGGAACCTATTTCAGAATGAGAATTAAAAAAGGAATGAACAAAAATATAATCTAAACTTGTGTCCTATTCGATCTTATTTCAAAGTTATATTATTAGACATTCAGTATATTATACGTTCGAATAAGGAACATACGTACCATCGTAAAAGTCATCGTATATTATAAAATCTAAGATTTAATAAAATATTGTAAAATATCTTTACACGTTTAGTACATTAACACAATTTTTTTGTTCTCGCAATATATATGAAAATGTTGAAATTGTATTTATTCGCTGATGGAATTCAACTCGTATACTGTACAATGAACGAACTTAGGATGAGGAAATCACAAAATAGCTAACTAATCGCTGGGTGATTTTGAAGAACGCGTTGAAATATTGGCTTTAAGTTTGACGTTTACGTTTAGTCCAGTTGGTCGTTGTTAGCCGGGAGGCATGCAAAACTGGCTTGGTGACTCGCGTTCACACTGGGTAACACATAGTTACGTCTACGTTTATAATCCCTTAACCACCTGCTGGATCTGTCGTTTGTAAAGCCGGAAATTGCGAGTGTATAAGAGAGAAAGAAAGAGAGAGAAACTCTTTGCATTCCTGCAAGCCTAAACGTCTGAAGTAAAAAAATATAAAAATAATAATAATAAAAAAAATAAATAAAAATCAAGACAAGCAAAAAAGGAATAAGAGGATAATCGTTCGTCGTCGACTCGTTGTTGTTGTTGCAAATCGACGACCGGTCGACCTTCGTTATTCGAGAAAAATCTTGTCTCTAACTAAGTATAAGTCAGCTGGGGATACTTTGTAACTATAAATATGACTCATGGTGTGCGACAGATTCGAGATCGTAATAGAACTACACTGTCTCTTTCATCTCGTTTAAAGTTATAGTACAGTTACGAGGTTTGAATTTGTTTTTATCTATTATAATACTACATCAAAACTTTTTCATATAAGTTAATATATATATATATATAAAAAAAGTATTTATACGAGATAATAAAAGTGTTGGTTTCAATAATAATAATGAGATACGTGTGTCTTATGCAATATAATATGCAAGGACAGGTAAAATGACATTTATTTGTTTTATCATGAATAAATAATTTTTATAAAACATTTTGTTGATTTTTATTTTTTTTTTGCAAACGTAGGTACAAGTTTCCTCGGAAGATTTAGCAACAGCGATTTGGCAATTTGCACGCCAAACTGCAACCGACATCGACAAATATGTACAATTCGGCTATACGAAAAGGGTGGCCCTTTGAAGTTCCTGCGGTCTCTTTTCATCTCTCTCTTTTTCTCTCTCTCTCTTTCCCTTCCTCCCTTTCTCTTTCAACAGTATCGATCGAAGTTCGAAAGTAGAAATAAACAAAGAGAAGATAGATACGTGATCGATATTCGAGCAAACTCTAAATTTCTTTTCATATTTGTTCTTTCCTTTTTTTTTTTTTTTTATAATAAACTATGAAAATTATTGTATATTTGAAAACGTGTTAAATAGTCAAATAACTAATAAGACAATTTGCAACCGATAAGCATATTTCTATTAGCATTTAATTTGACTCTATGAATAATTATCTAAACGAAAATTTCAATATGAATAATATTATAATGTATTAATGTGTTATGATAATATAATAATGATATTTTAAAATTATTATATTATGATAATAATATATTCTAATAAATTTGAATATGATCGAGACAGTATCGAGCATTAAATTATAATCACGTATGATATTAATATTGTATAATATTATATTATGTATAATAGAAATAGATAATGACATATCGAATACCAATGATATCAATACGAAATATTCGTTTTGCGTTTTGAGTAATAAATACTCATCAGTCTAATATTATTTTATTAATATACTATATACTATACTTAATATATATTTGAATTGATTGAAAAGGTTTCGAGCATAATATAAAATAAAAACGAAATTTTTCACTTTTATTTTTCGACATAGTCTTCAAACTTTTCAAAAAAATAAAATTAATTTCTTTAAATTATTTAAAAAAAATATTAGAATTTCTAAATCGATTTTATTTGTTAATTATTCGTAACACTCGGTTTATTCGAAGTAAATAAATTTGACTAATGATCGATCCAGATTTAGAATTTAATCGTTTCAGGGAAATCAATACGTTTATCGGTGTCATATATAAATGTATCAGTGAGTGACACGTGCATAGGGAATTCACGATTGGATTGATTAGCCTAATTATTCGTCGTTCTATCGCCATTCCTGTCGCTATTAACGTCAGTAATCCCCTTGATCTCGTCCCCTTTCTCCTTTTACCCTTTCGACACTCTCTCTCTCTCTATCTCTCTTTTTCTCTCAATCGTAATTTTCTGTACAATTTGCATAGGATTGCAGAAAATCACGGCACGTTCTGTACGAATTAATTTCCAATCGAATTATTAACATTTTCTGATGCCATTTATTTAATACAAATCAAAATGAATGATATTCCTGTCGTGGACAAATTTACGAAAGATATACGCAACTATCGAATTATTATAATAATTTTCAGCATATAAAATATCATTTGCAAATAAATGAAAAACAATTATTAATTTTGTAGGTTATCTGTGAAAAGAATAAAAACAAAAATAAGATGAGCGTATAAGAAAAGTTAATAATGGAAAAGAAGTATTATTTATTAACGTTGGAAAGCGATGGAATGGTTACATACTAGAATATCACAATGATTTTATTTTTATCCTTTCGATTCGATAAATTATGATTAAACTGGTGTTACCGGTTGTCTTCTTAAGTATGATTAATAATGGTTACATCGTCTCGCTAATATAATATGTGACGAACGACGATGCGAATAATTCTCATTTGCATCTATATGCAGTTACTTTACAAAGGATTTATATATATGCATTGAAATTTATTTATCGAAGAACTTGCAGGTGTATAGTATCATCCTGAATAAAAATCGTAATTTCTAACGAAGCTCCTGGCCTGGAGCGATTAATCGTTGCTATTAAAAATTGGCAAATGTCTACCTGTGTTTTCTATATCTTGTTTCTCCTCGTGTTTTCAACCATTTCGTTCGTTTTCACGATTGGTTGAATCCAAATAAACAAACAGAAAGTAGAAAGAAAAAAAAAACCAACAAAATGATTACCCCTTTTTTTTTTTATTTTTTTCTTTAAGCAAAATTGGATGTTACAATGCGTATTGTTATTCTTCAATAGTATTGACAATTACACGTGTATTACTTTTGGTCGAATAAATTTAAAAACACGAAAAGGATATTATTTATCTCGTTTTTTCTCCGTAAAATTTGGTCCCCCCCAAAACGATGTAAACAAAATAATTTATTTTTTTTTATCGAACAGGTAAGCAAAAATATATATATAAAAGAGTTTATTAATGCCTATAAGATATAATAAAAATTCAAAGTTACAAATATAAAAAGACAAAAAATAATACAAAATAAAGAAAAAACCATTTGATATATATTACGAACAAATCAATCCAATTATTTTTGATTGTTTTGCGATAGAATATAAAATTCGATAGAAGAATTAAACAAAAAAGATAAAATAAAAAAGTGTCATTTTGGACTAACAAAATATAGGCACAATACAATGTTCAATGTTATTTGTTTAAAAGGAAAATATTGAAAAGTGATCGATTTTACGTTGAATAAGTGAGTCGATAGCGCATATACCAAATGCGATTGTGACTAGTAGAGAGGGAGGTAGAGGTAGAGGTAGAGAAAGAGGTTGCCTCGGGTCGTACAGGTGGTCGGCTAATAATAGCTCTTTTACGTTGGCACGAGTAACGCGTGCTTGAGCTCTCGCACGCGAGTAGGATCTAGCCATGGCAGATCTATCAGTAGTCGTTGTTAGCAGCACCACAGACTAACAGCTACTTGATATGCCATACATATGTATGTTATGTATATATATACATATAAATATATATGTATATACAAGTGTTAAGCATTTTCGAATTGCTTCATTTAGAGTACTATCAATAAAAAATATTCAAACTGAATCAATTTTTTCCTTTTTTTTTTTATTTTTTTTTTTTATTTTTAGTTCAAGCAAATATACTCGGTAAATTAATTTCTTTATTTATTTTCCAACTATGATATTTTCGAACATTTGTGACCTATTTTTTTGGTTAAATACGAATGGTAAAATATGTGAATATTTTTGTTCGTATCGTGAGGAACCTTTTTCTTTTTTTTCTTCGCATATTTATTTAAAACTTCTATTTCTCGGTTGTATCCAATTTGTATTCCTTATGTTTTTATTCGTTTTAAGCGTGTGCTTGTATTTCTTTAAAACACTTTTTCCTTATTTTATGTTGTTTTATCGAATTTTATTGAACATGACAAATAATTTATCGATAGAAAGATTTTGGTCACAGTATTTAGAATACGGAATAGATTTCTATTAGGATTTATAAATATTCATCCAATTTTAATGGCAAATGAATTTCTTCAACGTTCGCGTTAATATAATTTTTGGTATTATTTCATTTTTCTAATAGGACACCTTTGAACCTTCAGTACGAAACAAAAATTAGTTCTATCTTTCTTTTACTTTCTTTCTTTATCTCTTCTATAGAAACGTTCACATATGCTCGTGTCTTGCTGATGTTAGTGCTGGTACTGGTGCTGGTGCTGGTGCTGGTGCTGGTGCTGGACATTAAGCAGGAAGAGAGACGCATCCTAATCATTGTTAATTAACATTTATGGAGACACGTACACAGAGACTTTCGCTCCTCTCTCCTGCGATGCGTTTCCTAACCAGACTGTGCTATAGGATTTAACGTCATAAGTGACATAAGCCGTTGGAGAGGCGCAAAATACCCACTATATCAAAGTGAATGTTAGTACCATCTTCTATGCTATCGTCTTTCCACTCCCTTGCATCCATTACTCTCTAATTGAAGCTGTGAACACACACAGAGATAGAAAGAGAGAGAAAGAAAATAACAGAAATGAAGAAAAATAAAAAAGAATTAAAAAGATCAGTAATATATTGATGCAATCTGGTCGATAAATAAAATAAATACGATAATCGATTTATTCCGATGAAAAGATTAACATTTAATACGTTGACGTTGACCATGTACCACCACCGGTGACTCATAAGTGAATTTATCATCAAGCGGCGTCTATAATCGGTGATTCGCAATGGATAGTTTTGTAAATGAATTTTGTAATTATCTATTTTTCTATTTTATTATATGTGAAAATTTTAATTACGTATTTGCCGCATCATTCGGTTCATCGTAGCAGATGATTTTTTATCGTCGCCAGATAAAGCGAGGAAAGAAAGAAAGAAAGAAAGAAAAATATACATAACACCGTTGGCACGTTGACAAGCGTTAAAACTTATCTCGGCGAATTAAAATTCTAATGTTTCAGGAGACAGTAATTCATTTGATAGTGAATTAGCCCACGTCGAGCTTCCCTTTCACGTTCGATAGACGTTACCAAAGCTAATATCTTCGTTTAAACGCTAACAAGATGTATCCTTTAACCTGTTTCATGTAAACGAAGGTATCGAACCTATTTCGTGTTAAAAGGATACCGAAAATAACACGATTCCTTTGATCTCTTCTAGAACAGCTGGAGAGAAGGGAGGGGGTGGAGTAGGGGGTTATTTAAAATGCAGATAATCCCGAATCGAGATGTAGGTATACTTTGTAGGATAGAACAATGCTCAGCCGTTCACGCGTTTCTGCCCTTCGAAAGCGGAGATCAAAGATCGAAGCGTGCCGTTCCAAGCGGTTGTGTTGTGCCACGCTAGGCTCCAGCTCGAAGCTACACTTTTTTTCTCCCTTTTTATTTTTTTTTTCTTTTCTTTTTCCCTCCAAACCTAACTCTCGTACCGCCCTTTTAGCCGCAGCCAACGAATTTCCATAAATCTACCCTCGGCTTTAGAGCAGCAAGCAGCAGCCATTTCTATCCCTACTTTTCTATACCTATCCAATCCCGATCCCAATCCGTGTTCGTGTCAAGATCATCGAACAATTTTTGACAAAGTACACTTGATTTTGATTTTATTAATATGCATCTTTTTTTGGTTGTTGTTTTATCGCCTATAAATATATTAGATTGAAAATTCGTCTGGATTTCACCCTTTGAAAGGTATAGTCTACTTTTTTTAACTTCTCAAACCAATGAACTTTGTAAGACGTCAATGTAACTAACTTCCAACTATAAACTTCATACTTGACGCGAACGCGTATAAGTATGATAAAATATTCTAAAAATCAATTAATTTATTGCGAATATTAATTGAACAAAAAAAGAAGAAAATTGACCGAACGTTAGTTCAACGAGAAACGTTCAATTAATAAGATTTAATGTAAGAGAAACGATATAAAATTACGTTGCAATCGTTATAATAAAGATTAGTAAAGATGATTCGTAGAATACGTTATCAGTTTCAAAGGTGTTACATAATAATAATAATTATTATTATTAGAGAGATATTTATCTGTAGGTCGAGACGAACGACGTACGTTCGCTTAAAGGGCTCCGGAGCCGCGACAGGAAGCATCGATCCTGTCTGCCTGCCGGGTGCATCGTACACCAGGAATCCTGGTATCTCTCAGTCTCTCTCTCTCTCTGTTCCTCTCACACTTTCACACACTCTCTCTCTCTCTCTCTCTCTCTCTCTCTCTCTCTCTCTCTTCCAGCCAGTCTGGCATCGGCTCTAGCACCGGCTCCGCCGTGTTCGCGTTACGAACCGGCTTTACGTCCCGACACCCTCTACCAGAATTCATTAGCCCGTCCCACCTCGATTTCTGTCGGAGGCTTTACTAAAAAAGACTCCAAAGAGATTTTAATTGGCTACTTCGACGTCCGTCGCCGGTAGCCAGACCGTAGGAGAAGCGTCGCGACGAGTGCGCAAAACCTTTTTCCCTTTTTCCTTCGACCTTCTTCTTTTTCTCGATAAAGAGAATATCAAACTATTCTTTTCTTTTTTTTCTCTCTCCTCTTATTCTTTTTCTTTGCATTCTTTTCTCTTCTCTCATTTCTCTAACTCCATAAGTTCCAAAATTAATCCGATCTATCTTCAAAAAAAAAAAAAGTATTATTACCTTCGTCAAATTTTTGTTTCTTTTTTTTTTTTTTCCTTCTATCGCAAATTATGCGACTCTAATCGTTTAACTTACTCGTATAATAGAAAACTTATCGTGTAATATTATAATAGAAAGAAAATTAGCATCGATGATAAGAAAATAACACGTGGGAATATATTTCGTTTACTTTGTTTTAACAATTTTTTCACGACCAATTGACCAATGTTTGTAGGTAAAAAAATAAAATAGATTTACATTTTAAAAATATGAAACAAATCCATAGAAAATAAATGTGTATTCCATACTTGTTGAACATTACATCCACGTATATTCAAATATCCTATAAATCTTACGTCAAAGATCCTATCGTACTTGGTTTCAACAAAAATAAAGATACGCAAAAGAAACATAAATAAAAATGTCTACGAATACGAATTCCATCTTTATATTATATACCATTCCATGCTTACTTTTATTCAATATATTATTATTATTGTTACACACATGATTTAAAAAAAGAAGGCTAAATAAAATCACCTTTCATATAAATAAATCTTACACGTGAGATATTCTATAGGACAATGTTTTCTGCACGCCAGCAGGAGAGATACGATCGGAAGGATTCTCTTGAATCAGTGTTGCGTTGCACTCCTCTGATTCCTCCCATGCCTTCCACCTTCTATATATATCGTTCTCTGTCTAACAACAAGAAAAGGGGGGAAACCACCGGCGTCGGCGACGACGACGGCGACCGGTCCTCCTCATCTAGGAGAATAACGTTATCGGTCGGACAGCGTGTCTGGGTTACGTCTACCCTAAACCATCTTTCCCATCCCATCCCATTTCTCGGCATTCCTCGTTTCTCTCAATTTCAGACTTTGAGACGCGCCAGCACCCTCCGCGCCAGCACCCTCCGCGCCTGCACCCTCCGCGCCAGCACCCTCCGCGCGACCAGTCACGCGCGTCCTCCAAAAGATAAGACTCGGTAGCTCGTTGACAACCTTGAACAATGCCAGCTACCGCAATACTTTACACCAGATCTTTCACGATTTATGATTACGTTTTTCTTTTTTTCTCTTATTACGTGCTTTTTTTTAACGAACATCTATTTTATCTATATGCGAAATAATTCATATATTCTATATTGTATTTTGGTATGTAAATATAATATATCAATATAGTTTATACATATATATATAATAATAATAATAATAAATAAATAATTATTTTACTTATTAATATTATTATTATGATAGTAGTAGTAGTAGTAGTAACGACAAGTAATTTTGGATTTATTTTCTTTTTCGATTATTTCATTATCGTTATTTATTACTTAATTATATTATTCCAATTAACACATACCTATTATTAATAATTAATTTCTTAATATATGGAAAATGAATCTACGAGTTTATTATTAAATTTAAGGGATGATAGAGAAGATCATTACGAACCAAATTCACGTAGGGACGAGACGACCCGTGTCCGCAAACGTTTCGTTTCAGTAATTACAGAACGTGATACATGTGCTAACAGGTCTAAATAACATTTCAGAATAATAAACGAAAACGTTCGTTATTTCATCAAAGGCTATATTAAAGACAAAACAATGATTAATTATGACCACTTTAAATTAGATTACAAATAGTGGTTAGAGAAAGCATTCTGACAACGAACATTTAAATGTTTCCGGACGGTGGTTCCTACATGAAAGTTAATATTCATAATGATTATCTTTTATCGTACCTAAAAGTTTTATAAAAAAAAATACGTAGAATAATATTTGTTTCATTTCTTATCCATCATGATTTTGATATTTACAATGCAAATCAAATATTCCCATTACAGATGTTCTTTGGAATAAATTCCACAAATACGTTTTACTTCTGAGAAAAAGAAAATGAAAGTTCAAGTTAAATGGACGAAAAATCACATTTTGGCAACCCCTTTGGAAAGTATTCTGGGAATTTTTTTCTTTTTTTTTTTTTTCCTACGAAATCGATATACATACCTACAATATAACGCCCACCGATAATAATGGATGGTATTAAGGTTTTCTTCGAAATATCGTAAACCTAGCTATCGAGCTCGTCTTGTAATTTGTCAGTCGTCGCTTTTCGTTAGGTAGGAGGGACAAAATAAATATGTTTTTGTCGATGGCAAACGGAAGAGACTAAAATAGGGAGAAGAAAAAGAAAACTCTTCTAGTTTCGTGACTTTCGCAAGTATCGATGTTTATAATATATCTAATCCTTGTTTACATACATAGTATGACGTAGAGAAAAAGAATGATCTCTTTCTGAAAACGAAGAGAGAGAGAAAAAGACAGAGAGAACTTGAAAACAAAAAATACAAAGATCTAACTTTAAATGCAATTTTACGCGTCTAAAGTCAAGTCGCATTTTCATTTGGTCTCGTTCAATTTCATGCATATAGCAGCGTGCACCGAGTCGATCATTGCTGCCAATCGTTGCTGAGGAATTCATTAGCAGGAGAAACGAAGAAGAGGCTGAACGAGTAAAAGAGAGAGAGAGAGAGAGAGAGAGAGAGAGAGAGAGAGAGAGAGAGAGAGAGAGGAGGAGGGAGGTGGAGGAAAGCGATAGGAGGGTGAAATACGAGGGAGCAACAAAACCGAGCTACCCTGCGTGCTGCGTACGTTCGTTGGGGGAGACTCTCGTGGACAATCGAAGGCGAAATCGATAACTCATCGTACGCGTCCGTCGACACTCTCTCTCTCTTTCTCTTTCGTTTCCTCTCTTTCACTCTATGACGGTGTCAATCACGCGATGTTATCGTCGTTGGTCGACCGGCGACGACGTTTATCGGTTCGACGAACCAACGAACGAAACATTTTTCTCTGCACGACTCTAGAGATACGCATGATTTTTAATGTTTACATTATATGCATCTAAATAATTATTCGGACAAATGTTATTCATATATATATATATATATATTTTTGAATATTATGGGCGAATGAATGTTGTATCTCGCGTATCTAACGATAATAGCTAATCCCCATTTAAAACAGTTCCTTACCTTTGTTACTTTTATTTTTCTTATTTTTCTAAACGAAAATATAAAATTCGAAAGAACTTTATTATCATCTCTATTATTCTTTTTTTCTTTCTTATTCGCGTCAAAGTAGTATAACAACTAATAAGAGAAACAACAATAAGAACACGCGGGTTTAACGTTGAGTAGGTAGGTAGAGGTAGGCATTACGATTTAAAACGAACGTTTCCCCTCCCTCAAAGAATCCTAATGTTCTTGAACGTCCTATAAATTTTCCTTACAGTCTGCCGTTTACGCATGCTAAGAGAAAATAATTTATGGATCATAATCTTGACGTTGATCTAGCCATTACCGCATAATATGCAAATACGAAGACAAGATATGTAGATAAAAGTGAATAAGAAAGATAAATTCTTTTTCAAAAACACACAATCTCATTTGCGTGTAGTTGAATTTTCGAAAAAAAAAAAAAAAAAAAAATGGGAGACGCTTTCTTTCGCTTGTTTAAATATTCGAAAAATTAATGCACTAGGTGCGTTTTAAAACATATAATAAGAAGCACAATTATTATAAATCAAAATATAAATGTAAATAATGCATTGTTATTACAATTAAAATGTTACAAATGGAACCCTTTTATTCGGTACCTCATCTTGAAAATAAAAATAAAACGATATAATTTAGCATTGAAATATTTATAATTAATTCTAAATTAAAGAAAATATGAAGATCTTATTAAAGTCTAGTTCATGGTTATTTTGAATAATTTCAATTATATTTAAATTATGTACAATTTAATTACAGTTATTTTTACTTTTATTTTTTTTTTAGTTTGTTAACTACTATCATGTTTCTCAATATTTTATTTGCTTTTAAATTGGAGTATCCGTATCCGAGGATCATACTGTACTATCATACTGTAACCACTTTAAAAAATATCTACCTATATAGTGTACATGATTAGTATACTCATAAATCACAGTTAACTAGTTCATTAAAATACTGGAGGTGTGTTCTATTGTATTCGAAAAAATTGTTTTTTAGGACAGTGTCGTTGACTGTTCGAAAGAAATGAATCTTGTTACTTTCTTCTTTATTTTAGTTTGCTATAACGTTAGATATTATCCTCGATTCTTCTAGAAGGATCCGGCTAAACGTTGCCCAGAGAGAGAACAGGATCTATGGGGGCCGCAAAAGACTCGTGGAAAGGCTATTATGGTGGTATTAAAACGACATTCGAAAGCTCGCGAGATCGCTGCTGGTTTTCACCCTCCTTCCGTTTCAGCCCGTTCTCTTTCCTTTCCTTTTTCCTTCCCCCTTTTTTTTTTCCCTTTCCTACCCAAGTTGTCTCTAATATCGCTGTACCTCGCTGTCCATTTCTTTGTCCCTCTTTCTCTTTCCTCTCCTCGCAACCATTAAAACATTTTACGACGTCGTAAAGTCGCGGATCGACGTTGCTCCGACCTTTCCCTCTTCCCAACTTTTTTTTCTTTTTAATTTTCTTTTTTTTTCTTTTCTCTCTTCATTTATTTTTAATCTGTTAAACGGAGAGATTTTCAATCAGTTAATGCGAATTATTCATTTCCGTTTAGATAAATATTCGAACGATTTATTGCGAAGAATGTAATAAAAATAATTGAAAAATTTGTTTCCCAAATTATTATTATTATTATTATTATTATTATTATTTATTTAATGCTGATTTTTTTCTTTTTAGTATAGAATATATTACCGATATTTTATTCTCTCAAAATAAAATTATACCATGTAATATGTTCATAGTTTATAAGTAAATACTTCCATTAGACGATATATTTAACACAATTATATACACATTATATATGTAATACATTTATATATAATACAATTATACCATGTTATACGTTCATAATTTATGAGTAAATACTTCCATTAGACGATACATCACAATATACAAGAATAATATCGTTATAGCAACATTAACTATACATATATCGGCCATAATTTAGAATTAAATCAACCTACTTAAATACGTACGTACGTACACATACCTATTAAAGAAACATTTAAAAAATAAAAAAAATGGGTAGAAAAACATATATCTTCTTATTACGTAAGATAACGACATCCCACGCATATGAATTCATTCTATCTCTTCGTAAAAATCTGTTAACGTTCATTTCCTTTCTACCTTTTACGAACGCGAGTTATTAAAAAGAAAAAAATAATTATAACAATAATGTTCCATAACTTTCTCTCTCTCTCTTTCTTTCTTAAACTTAATCATAAAACAATAACACATGATAAGAGAAAAAAGAACAACAACAAAAATACAAATTCTTCTTCTTCCTTTCCTCGATTAATTTTTTGTTGTCTTTTAATGTAAAACAAAATACTTCCTTTATTTTTTTTTAATTCACGGTCTCCTCCTCCTCCTCCACCTCCTTCTACCCGGTATTGCTAATAAGAATTGACACTGAGATAACGGAAATCGCGCGCGAGCGATGGAACAACTCTCGAGTAACTAACGAGACCAGTCGAAACGCACACAAAGGGTATTATTTTCCCGATAGGATTGAATGGATCGCCCGAATCCCATTCATTGTCAGTCAGAGAGAGAGAAAACTTTCCCTCGGCGGCTTCCGCCCACGCGAACCCTATACCTACATACCATACGTGCATACATGCATACGTAGATATTTACAACGAGGACTCGTACGTATGTATACGCGAATAAACCCACACACATACACGACAAGCCCACCTACGTGGATACACGTGTACACTCTTGCTCGTGCAGTATTTCACTCGGGCAATTTAAACTGGTTATTTGCCGGGCGACACGCGAGGCACCTGGTCTCTCCCTACCCCCTACCCTCTACCCCCTAAACCACCACCTCCTCTTCCTCACCTCTCCACCAACCCTACAACCCATCTGCACGACCGAATATCCCGCCAAAAACCAGCTGCGTTCCTATTTCCCCCCCCCCTTTTTTCACCAATTGTACTGAATCCTCCCCTGCCCACCCTAAAACCAGCAGCTATCCTCCTTTTTCTTCATTTCCTCTCTTGTTTTTCTAATTTTTTTGATAAACTTTTTAACTACTTCGGAGATCTCGTTAAAAATTGTCAACAACCAAAGTCCCCTCCCCACCTGCCTGTATATCCCATCAATCGTGCGAACGAACAGACTCGTTTTTGAAATTTCTAAAAATGTAATACTGTTTCTCTGTGTTTGGTTTCCTTTATTTCTTTCGTTCATATTTGTAACGTTGACAGTATTGTCGTTATGTTTATAATTTTATTATGCATATTTAAATACTCATATGCATTTAATGTGCACACCGTAGTCAGATTGATATAATTAATATTCGAATGATAATTGGAATCAAATATAATTGACTATTGAAGTCATTGATTTATACCACATATATTATATAATATTATTAACGAAGCGTGTAAAGCCGTACATGTGTTGAGATATATTATTTGAAGTAATAAGATGCAAACACCGAAACCAATGTGTTTAATTGCCGGTCAGAATTAATCAACTTTTTTTTAGTAATTTAATCATTTTCAGACATTTAGATCATCTATCTTTAATTGTAATATCCATTTTTACTTACATATATATATATAAGTTTCTCGTTTATGATTACAAATATAAATAAAATAAAGAAATAATAATAATGAAATATATTAATTTTTGCTTACGTATACTGCTTTCTCGTTTACGATAAAAAAAAAGACCTAAATAATAAAAATAATAATTATATATTATTCATTTTTACTTACTCACGTATATTACTACTTTCTCGTTTACAATTACAAAAAAATAAATAATATCTCTCTCTCTCTCTCTCTCTCTCTCTCTCTCTGGGTTTTTCTTTCACCCGCTTTCCATTTCTTCTCAATCGGCGCTCAATCGCCTCCATTTCGAAAGTTAAAATTACGAAGCAAAAAAGGAAGACGTGGAAAGGGAGGGATCCGGTAGGAAACGTTATCCGGGACTGTCGAGAGAAAACCTTTGGTTAGATTCTCGTTAAAGAACAATAAAGGGCTGCGATTAAAATAATTTACGACCACTCGCGAGTGCCGAACAGGCAGGGGGTAAGAAGGGGATTGGAGGATAGGGATGGGGAAGGGGGAAATGCGTGAAGAAAAGAGCTCGTCGCGTTACGTTCCTTTTTTTAAAGTCTCTTTTCTTTGCCTTCTCTTCTAGGAGGAAGGAAGAAGTCTTTTTTTAAAAAAAAAAAAAACCCTGACTCTCGACTCTCTCAGTCGTTGCTAACTATTATAAAAAGAAGTCCCTTTTTCGTGTACTCTTTCTTCCTTTTATTTTATTTTATTTTATTTTTTTTTTTCACGATGCAGTACTTAGGTACATGAAATGTTCCCGTCGCGCCTTCAAGAAAACGCATGCTCGAGAACGTCCTTTCTTTCTTGAGGTACTCTAACGATCGATAGAACATTTATTAACAAATTCGAACGTCGTTAAACACAATTACAATTTTAAAAAAAGGATTCCTTTAAATTTATCAAAACAATTATCCATTATCCTTTTTCCAAATAAATCTACTATCGGTGATCCGAACGATTATCCTTTCAAATCCGATCGCTTTCAAATTTTCCCCTGTCCCTCAGAAAAAATCTCAAACCAAATAAAAAAAAATAAAGAAATAAAACAAGAAGAAAAAGAAAAAGTAACAATCATCTTAGTCAATTTCGTACGAATAGCGAGTTAATTAATTGCATGCCGGTTTATCCGAACCGAATGATATAAGATATATATACTTAAATACATACGTATACATTTATATATATACGTTAACTTGCGCGCGGCCGAGCAATTAATTAGCCATTTAATTTAGATCCTATCAGAGGGAAGGAGGATGAGGAAGAAAGAAAGAAGGAGGTCGTCGAGTAGAGTTGTTGACCAACTGCACAAGAGAAAAAAAGAGAACATTTCGATCGAGAGTTTTCTTTATCTTTCTACAGGGCTTCGGCAAATCCCCAACCCCTCACGCCACCCCACCCCAAAGAGAGAATCCTCCGAGTGTCCCCTTTCACCCGTTCCCCCAACTTCCTCCTACCCATCCCACTTCTTCACTTTCTCAATCTCTTTCCACCCGTAGAATGTTAATTACCGTTCACCAAGAGAGTCCTTTACAAGCTGAGAGAGAGAAAGAGAGAGAGAGACTTGATCTCCCACCAAGAAGTAAACCTTCCTCTTGCGAAAAAGGTAACGATAGTGGTGGTGTGGCTGGCGCCTTAGTGGCTACTCATTTTTAAGGGACAAGTTTAATTACATTGCCGTCGGCAACCACGCTACCCGGGGTGCTATGTCGAGGAATATCACGAAAGACTCTTCCTAACCGATATATATTACATTTAAAAGGAGGAAATTGCTTCTTACTAAGAGAAATGCGTATAACGCGGAGATCACAAGTTTACCTCCACCGTGAAGATACGGGAGGGGGAGAAGAGGAAACGGGACAAACTGGGGGGTGCTTGGGGAAGAGGGTAACAGAAGGAATGTGTTTCCTTGTTATCTTCTTTTTTTTTTTATTTTCTGAATTCTTCTTTCTCTTACGTATCGAATTGGTCGATGTTATCTCTTTCTCATTGGGTAGGGGAAAAAAAAAATAATAAACTAAAAAATTCACATCGGACGTGAAATTAGTTTGCGAATAAGATGGAGGCCAATTATATCTGAATTTTGTTCTTTTTCTTCAAAATAGATTGCCCCGATCATTCTAATAATACTTTTTTTTTATATACGACTATAACGTGTCAGAGGGATAGGATTCTTTTAAGGGTTTCTAACGTTATCTGCAAATTTACCCGCATCCCGATCGAAATCCTTTTTGATGATCTTATACGGGATCTCGTAAGCTTCGATCCTATACGTGGATTTAACTGTGATCGTTAAGATGGGTAACGTTAAACGTTGCCATTAGTTTTCTTCTTCTTCTTTTTCTATTTATTGTTAGTTTACTTTGGATTATATTCTCTTTGGTATTTCCAACGAAAGATCTCTTACTCGTTTGTTTTATTTCTTCCGAAGTATTTATATATGGGATAGAAAGGAAATTTTTTATATTAAATAAATAAAAATGAATATCATAATTATAAAGTTTTGGATGATTATTTGAAATATTTGTCGTGTGCAATAATTGTCTTGACAAAAATAATGTTCTATTTAAATTATAAAAACAAAAAAAAAATTTAAGATTTTTCTTCTTTTATTGGGAACAAGTAAACGAGCATGCGTAGAAAATAAAAAATACGATATTCGAGGTAAAATAAACCAAACCACGTTCTTACGATATATTACGAGGAGTAATATTTAATTCTATGTGAGGATTCATAAAAAAAACTTGTTACTTTCGGGAATCGAGCTAACCAGTGGTAAGAGAAACCTTGGTATTTCTTTTTTATTTTTTTTTTTTATTTTATGTATTTTGAAGACGAACCATAATTTCGGAGGTCGCATCGTATTCGAGCAAACAACGAAATCGCTCGGAGCATTTCTTTCTTCCTTGAATATTACTCTCCGAGATAATAAGCGAGTATCGTAAACCTCCAACACTTTGTAATTGTTCATATTTTTTTGTTAACTATCTTACTTTGATGGATTGCAACGGTATAAGTTTACCTACTTTTTATTTTTCTTCTTCTTCCTCCTCCTCCTCCTCTTGTTTCTTTTTTGCTTATATTGTTTTAACGTTTTAGAGTAGTTAAATGTTTAGAGAGTCTCGGTCCAGTTTACGATCATTGCATTCACCTGAGAATAAGTATCATTTTATTGCGGAAGATACTCTTCTCATTCTTTCTGTTTCTCTTTTGCTTTAAGTTAATTACGCTGCACTTATATTTATTATAAGAACGCACGAAGGATCATCCATTTCAATTTTTCAAACCAATCACGGTTAATACTTTAAAACATCTATATTATTACACGTATCAAAAATATATAAAACCATTAGCCCAAATAAATAAGAATCAAAAATAAAAAAAAACCAATCCTTAATATAATACTTTAAGAGAAAATCTATTATACAATATATTTAAATTTATTCTTAACACATTTAATTCCTCATTTACTCGATACACCTATCCAACTATAATACTATTCGATTATATTAATTATTATATATATTCCAAATAAAAAGAAGTTTTTCTTTACATTACAATAAAGGAATTGGGCAAGATTTGAGATGCAGTCTGGAATATGTTTCAGTTACTACATATATACATCTTGCGTATACATACTATATATATGAGAAGTTCTTGGCACAGTCCTAGGATGTAGATGGTTGATGCCATTGAGAGAGGAAGAGCCAGTGCTGTTATAACCGCAGACCAAAGGGAAGGAATGTTTAATGAGCCAGACGTCTCACGTGGGAGCGATCGTTTCGTTCTCGTAACGACAAGACGAGCGTAGCAAGGTGCTTCAGTTAGATGGTTCGACCGGAGAAACTCGTAATTTACTTGGGCGGAACTCGATGACTATACAACGACGACTATACGACGACGACTATACGACGACGACTATACGACGACTATACGACGACGAGGACGACGAGGACGACGACAACGACGGGATGCGAAATTTGAATTTAAAGCGAGTCGAATGGTCGACGATCAAGACGAAGTCACGCCGAATTAACCTTCACCGAGTCGAATCTGTAAATCTTACCGTAGATATTACTTATTACACGCATCACGATTATCTCGTTATCTCGTGCCGCGTTAAAAGATTTTTATTTTATTTTTTTTTTTAATTTTTGTTCATTATTATTATTCAATCTTTGAGATTTATCTCGCAAATTTGATTATCGTTCAATTATGAGAGACGAAAAATTTGTTAAATACGATCGTACGTATACGAGGAAAGGGGTTTATTAAAAAATTTTTAAGTTCTTGACCCTTTTAATAGAAACGACAAGTGGGAGAGTTCTATATGGCTAACCCTAAATATTTCAAGTATTTAAATACCATACTCATGAATACTATCTATTATATGAACGAAATACTGCGAACAAATTATTTACTATCTAAATGAAAAATGTATTTGCCTTTTTACGAAGAAATATCACTTTTTGTTTTTTCTTTATTAAAACATTTAATCCAACAAGATATATTTTATAATTCTATACTTGAAATTTCTTCAATTATTATCCATTGAACTCCAAACATTGTGGAATATGCTTGAAATTGTTAGGTAAGAGGGATTAATTAAGAAGGAAGTAGGTAAAGGTAAAGTTTTTCACAAGCTATGCGTAGGGTCGGTTTAACGAAGGGAACAACGTTAAGAGAAGAGAAGAGAAGAGAAGAAAAGAAAATAAAGTGAGAGTAACAGAGTACGAGAAAAAGAAAGAGAGAGAGAAGGAAGTGGTTGTCCAACCCCCTCTCCCTCCCTTTTCCCGTCGTTGAGGGGGTGCTTAAGGTAAAGACTCGCGAATAGAACGAAGTACAAAAGGGAATAGGTCGCAAGAAGCTCGTCGAAGCGTGACGTGCTTCGAAGCAGTAGCCTCGAGGCACGCTCGTGAAATTTCTTCGTCTTTGAGATAGGTTTATATATATATATACATAGTGTATATAGTATATATAGTATAGTATAGTATAATGAACGACGGTTGTGAAGCAATGGAGCGTCGTTGGCTGACCCTCCCTCACATCGAAACCCGATTGCCCGTAATTTACGCGTTGCGTGGAACAAATAGTCCTTTGGTAAGGATAAGGACCAAGAACGAAAATCATCCACGAGAGAGAGAAAGTTGGCTAACGCTCATGGCAAAGAAAATTATCCTGAACAATAATTTCTTCTTTTTCTTTTTTTTTCTCTTTTTCTTACAATTCCTTTATCTCCTTTTTTCTATTTTCCACGCGGGAGCAATTAGGAATTTTTCTTTTTAGTAGTATTTTATCTGTCAGTCGATTGTGTCCTGTAATTTGATTTATTTTATTAAAGAATATTTCTAACATTTAGATAGATATTTATAATTTCTATTAGATTATATTTAATATTAATTAATTTGTGATTATTTATTCTAATTTTATGATCAAAATGCATAATGATGTTTTATTAAAATTACTGTTTAAATGCTGACAGTTTTTGATATTAAATGAATTTATAAATTAATATTATTATATATAATCATCACACAAAATTTTATTTTTATTTAATGTTATTTGTGTTTTCTGTCGAATTTTAAATCATAAATCAAGGATTTCTACTAAATTGAACTTTCTATCGGATCTCTATAAATTTCTACTTTCGATTTCCATGTAATATGCATTCATGCACGGCATCACGTTCGAATGCACGTGCCGGAATGTCTCCCGCAGCTCATTGCGTTATCGCGTCGCCGTAATTAATCGTTTCTGATTATATCATGATAGGAATATACATATGTATGTGTATATGGGTATCTATATACCTAAACACCGTTTAGAAGGCTTGGGACGTTTAATCAAACTTCTCCTTTATATTAGAAAATATGATTCCCTTGAATAATAATAATAAAAACAATAAATTATAAACAGAATAGTAATTAATTGTGATTAGTTATCATTACACGTCAAAATTAAGAAAATAAAAAAAAACATTCAGAATTACTCACATTTTCTTCAATTTTTCTCTTATTTTCTTCAACTTCGAAATTAATTTAAAACAAAAAACCATCCGAAATAAATCAAACGATGCAATACCTTATTATAATTACAATTTGCAAAAATGAATCATTGTAAGATTAATTAATCTCATTCTAATAATTATATTTAATTATACACGGTATGCAAAGTTCAATATATATAGTTAGAAAAAGATAGATAAAATCCAAGTCCGATGACAAAAGGAAATAAAAGGTAAAAATAAAATGGAAGAATCCTTGCCGCAGATTGGGAAGGATTCGAAGTTCGATTTAAGATAGGATTTCGATCTGCTGTGTCGGCGAATTAATCGCGTTATCTACTTATCCGTTTCTCTCGTATCTCAACGACGACGGTAATTGAATTTGTGCCACCGCTCGTGGTGGTCCTTGCTTCCAAGGAAGCAGGAGAATCCCCCTTACCCCCTTTTTCCCCTTTATCCACCCCCTATCTTTCCCTGTTTCTCTCTGTTTCTCTCTCACTATCTTTTTCTATCTTTCTCTTAAGCATAGCCTCGAGTACTTTCAAATCCGGGTACTAGCTACTATTATCGAGACATATCTGTTTAACGTCGACTTCAATGTCTCCTTACATTCGTGGCACGTTTCATCGCTTCATCGAATCCTTGCCGAGGGTTTTAGACTTGCTCAGCCGATTCCAAGATGGTTTCACGTCGAACTTTCTACCCCTGCGAGTAGATTATACTACCTAATTTCCAACTTACGATTAAATAGTGTATCAGTTTATGCTTTTTGCTTCTTTTTTTTCAAATTATAATTTATATCATTGTTATGTAATATATATATATCAATTACTTTTGTATTTAATTATTATAAAAATATTTAAGTGTATATATATATATCCAATAGATATTTATAAAATATTTACAAAGTACATTGGGGAACGCAATATATTTTTTTTAAATCGACACGAATTATCTGACCACATGTATATTATTTATTTAACAATTAATCTTGAACCTGAATTTAAACACTACGATAAAATGAATAAAGAAATCTTTGAATTGATATTTATCTCGAAATATTATCTGTGAATAAAATATTGCATTACTTATTAATTTATTGTCGGTTTAAAGCTTCGAACTCGATTTGGAATTTAGTGAAAAGCTTTATAAATTCGTGGTGAAACGTCGTCTAAACCAGCAGCATCCCTTTCCAAAGGGATGTTTCCAAATCGAGATACTCGGGTCGCGAACGTCGACGCTACGACCACCCCACCATCGGTAACGCTCGTTTGTCTCCACGACTACGGAAACAAAATAATTAGGGGGAGTTGAAAAAGGGGGAAGGGACACCGAGGCGACGGAGGAAGTGTTGCTGGAAAGGATAGGAAAGGATGAAAAGGAAAAGGGACGATTTGGGACTTTGGGAGTCGCGTAATCGTGTAAACTCGACTCGGCAACTTCGTTTAAATGTTGTTCCCAATTATGTTTACGTTAACCGTTTCATCCTCGTTCGCCCGAACGATCATGCCTTGTATTAAATTCGTTTGCTAGAACCACCATCACTACCACCATTCCCCACACCCTCACCCTCTCGAACATTCTCTTTTTGGTATACGATTAATCTTGCAAATTATGTCTTTTCATTTTTCTTTTCAATTTTTATTTCTTTTTAATATACCCTTCATTCTTAAATATTGTGTTATCGTTTGAATTAACTTATTACTTAAAGCAACACTTATTTTTATATGAAAATTGATAATACAATTTTATATCATTTAATATAAATAATATATATATATAAGTATATACCAGAATTGTTTGAGATAAAAGTCGAATACTGTGAGATTAGATGATCCTAGAATCTTAAGTATTGACCCAACTCGACTTGTTCATCTACGAGGAAGCTGATTACTTAACGTTTCATAATCTAACAGACAGCCATCCATTCGCATTCACATTAGTATTAGTTATTTCACGCTTGTATTAATACACGTTTACGAATCTTGTCATTTCTTAATAAACACTTCAATTACCACGTGTAAACGTCTTTTACTAAATACAATTCCGTAACTGCAATTTCTAATTAAATATACATCAAACGTAAATTATGCAAATAAAAATAGTCTCGTTTGTTTTATCGAAGATAAGATTTAAATAAAATTTGATTAATAGCCAGTCATTTTTACTTCCCCGTTAAATAGAATTAATTTTTTCTAATATGTCTACCCCTCTCCTAATATTTTTTATTTTAAACAATAATACGATTTATAAATAGTATACCAGTTGCTAAAAATAGTTTACCTTTTTATTTTTCTCTCTCGTTCGATAGAAGGTTAAAATGTTTTTTATGAAAGAGGATCAAGAATGTGGCACCCTGTGGTGAAAAATTAGAGATAAGCCTTGCGGTGTGTCACCCATCAAAAGAGACTCAAAGAGCCGCTCGTTTCGATGACCGAAGAAAAAAGGCAAGCAACGAGTTGGCTCTTCACGAGAGAGAGAGAGTACCTACCATAAACGGAAGCACGGTTCAACTTCTCTTGCTACTTTTTTCTTTTTTTCTTTTTCTATATTTTTCTTTTCAACAGTATCTTCCCGATTTATCGTTAACAAATCGCGTTATACGATTCAAGACAGCTCCGTGAAAGACCATAACGTACAACCATGATTATCCTCCCTCGAATCAAACCCATTCTAATTTTTATCTAATCTCGATCGTGATTTATTTATTTATTGCATAAATATATTAGAGTAAACCAAAAGTTGTTTTAGATAGTGCAAAGTTTTTTGAAGTCAATAAAATTACTTCATACGACAAGTAAAATATTAATTAAAAACACATGAACTTTTGGTTCATCCTAATAGTTGTATATATGTTTATGTATATTTGTCGACTACAAAAATTGTATCTTTTTTCGTTAACTTTTACGATGATGATGATGATGATGATGGGAGAGAGTATACCTTCGTATTCTCATTGCGAAAAGAAAAATATTGTGGTTCGCGTTTGAAGCGAGAAATAAGCAAATATTATTACAAGGATTATATTTTTCCATAGGCTGCTGCTGCTTATGCCTGAATAAACGTAATAAAATAACAAGAAAAATGCGATCGGTAACTGGTCGTTGGACTGTAACTTTGTTCGTTTATATAATATTTGATTAAATTGTTTGAAATTCTTTGAGAAATAAGAGAGAGAGAGAAAAGGAAGATAAAATATATATCTCATGATAAAACGCTTTAATGGGATTAAACTTGCCCTCCGAGAATATTTTTTTTTTGTTCAACTTTTCTTTGAGGGAACAGGAAATGAGCGAGAAAGAAGGATAGAAGAGAAGAATGGAAAAGTTAAAATTCATTCCGAGAGTTTGCAAAAAGGTTTTTTTGTAGATAAAAAATAAAACATAGAAACGTAGTAAAAATTATGAAAAATAAATATAAAAATAATAAAGAGAGCCCCCCCTCCCTGATATTTCTCTCCATCGATGTCTGGACCCTCGTTGTTAGTCTTTCTTTCTTTTTTTTTTCTTCTTTTACCAAGCCTGGTAATCCCTCCCAGTACTTGGATCCACTTATGCCTTTTTACGGAGGTTTAAATCTTTTATTGAATTACTCTTAGCAATTATCAAAGACGCTTGATCGGTAAGACGGTGAACTCCTTTTTAACACCAATCTCTCTCCGTGAATCTAATTTCTTTGTCCTTCGTCATTTTCCGTCTACGCTCCTTGATTCGTTACTTTAAAACGACCATC
The DNA here is from genome assembly GCF_001313835.1 of Polistes canadensis. NCBI lineage: Eukaryota > Metazoa > Arthropoda > Insecta > Hymenoptera > Vespidae > Polistes > Polistes canadensis. Next base: position 189,220 of record NW_014569572.1, read on the forward strand.
CTTCCCCCTTTTTTCGATAAACGAAAACCGACATTGATCTTTATTACCGCAGAATATTTTTCCATTAATTAATAACGGTTGTCTGCCGATAAACCGATTAATCGATCATAAAATTATGTATGTGTGTGTGTGTGTGCTTTTTGTTATTTATTCATTTTAAAGGATCAATAATTTAGAAAAATTTCACTTCAACAATTAATATTTTTTCAAGTTAACGTTTCGTTTTGTTTCTAAATAAAAAGTTGGATACATTGAATAACACATATAGGCATGATAATCAATTTGGCGAGTCACAGTCTTTATGGTGATTCCTAACTGAAGCGACGTTTAAAATTAATGTCGCGTAACGGGGTTTCAGGTCGTTTTAAAACGCGATGTCCGTCGATGGACGTTCGCGAATTACCTTTTACGACTATTGGATCGTATACATAGGAAAATGGAAGCATCGAGATTAAAGATGAGAATCTCCCTCGATCAGCCTGCAAAACTACGATTATTGTCCGCCATCGTCGTTGGCGTTCATTCAAACGACTCGCTTATTTATTTCTACGAAAAATATCTTGTTGTTCTTTAAACGGATCTCTTGTGGTTTCCTCTTTTATCAAAATTATTTACAACATATCAAACACCGATATCCTGCACAAAATTGTCTTTTCCATTTACTTGATAGTTTTTTTATTTTATTAAAAATTATTTAAAATATTGTGGATTTTTTTTCTCTTCTTTTTTTTAAATAAATTCGACCATTATTAAAATATAATATAATATAATAGGAGGGTGGTTTTTCAAAAATTCTCAAAGTGCAATTCATAAAGTGGGAATTACACGTACACTCTGGGGGATTATTCTCGGTGAGAGAGAAAAAGGAAAATGAAAAAGGGAAAGGAGGGGGTGGGGGAGGGAGGAGGAAAAAAAAATTACGGTGAGAGTTTGAAGTAGATTAAGGCTGCGCACGAGTCAGCAATGGCGTCGTTCGGATATATCAGTAATCAGGCTAAACGACGTGCGTGCACGCGGTCGATCCACCCCTTGCGCTTTTCACGTCGGATGCTGGATCGTTTTGATTGACAGGAACAAATACTCGAATCAACGGAGACGCTCTGTCATCGTCGAGACCGTTCTGTGCCGCTTTGTATTAAACTTACACACGCGAGTCTTTCATTTGAGGGAAAAAAACATATATATATATATATGTATATCTGAATATTCTGATGATTTTAACTTTATTGTTACAAAGAGAGCTCAAAAGCATTTTTATCTTCGATAAGAATCTTTAACGTTGATGGTTAAGTCGAGAACAATTTTTTATTCGTATATTATAGTAATTGAATGAGTGCCTTGAATAAGGGCTTAACGTTACGTACTGCAAACTTCAAAGAAGAACCCTCCCCCCAAAAAGAAAAAGAAAAAAAAGTCCCGACGAGTGAAATCATTGCTAATTCAACAAAGACCTTTCCTTCGGTCATGCGAAAATGAAAAAACCATGGTAAATATATTTCCTATCGGTACACTTACATCCCATCAAATTTTCTTTCTGTAAAATATTAGCTTCGATAAAATATATTTTATATTTTGTTCCTTTCGGACAACCTATTTAATCGTTAAACGAATTTCAATATCTTTTAAATACTTTAGAAAAAGAAAAGAAAAAAGATTTTGTATTAATTTTACAAAGTATATTCAGCAACGAAATAATATTTAATAATTTCTCACTGTTCTTCTCGATTGATATAAAATTATCTAATTTCTAGAACTACACGTACAATTTTTCATACCCAAGCTCAACATTTATAAATCTTTTCAACAGTTTGACTATTAAAAAATATACTCACGTATATAATATAACGATACGTAATTATTATTACTTTCAATTTCTCGCGCAGATAGTAATCCGAAATTGCGTAGACGAGATGAAAATAGAAAGAAAAATAGAAATAGCGAATGGAAACAGGTAAAGTGTTCCCAGTGGAATCAGCAAACGAAATGCTCTTCTTGTCCAACCATCTGCCGCGTTACGAGGATAAAGCGAAAAGAAGAAGAGCAGAACGGAATCCAGGATGGTCCCAAAGTGATCTCTATCGTTCTTCCTTTCCTATATTCCTAGCTCGTCCCTATATACATGATCCTAGTAGCTCCTCCTGTCCTGTTTAGGTTAGACGACCGAGGAAGCGAGTGAATGAACGAAACAACCAAGGGCTACACGGGGTTAAGGGCAACCGGCCGAAACAGCGAGCTTCAACGAAACACACAGCGACCTCAGTATTGGCGAATCACAATAGAGAGACCACCCTGTTGTTGTGCATTCGCTAACAATGGAGTTCGAGCACCGTCCTGGTAATACTTTGATCCCAACGAAGGGAGCCAGACAGGACCACCGGTCTTTCCCTCCCAATTATAGCCCTCTCCTACGATCGATCCTTTTCCCTATCTACCTTATGCAAACACCAAACTGACAAATTTATAAATTATACGTTCATTCAATTGTTTACTTTTAAATAAACATCATCTAACTATATTATTTTCATCGATTTTTCAGTTTATTTTTTTTTTTTTTTTTTTTTTTTTTATAAGAAAATTACTCATTTGAATGTATCTAGTTAAAGAATCAATACGACAAAGTATTAATAAAAAGTATATTCTTCTCATTCTATCGATGTATTTGAAAATATCAGAATGTCGTTCAAGTAAAAATATTTCTATACATGCATGCATACATATATATAAAAGAAAGTTAAAATATTACCTTTCTTTTTTAAAACAAAATATCTGTATCATTTCCAATCGTTTTTATTTGTAAGAACAAAAAAGTGAATGCATTGATATCTCTGACAACAAGGTCACAGACCCATTCTTTCATTCTTTCCCTCGTGATTGTCTCCTTTTTTTGTTGTTGTTACCTTCTTTCTCCTTGGGTAATTTTTTTTTTCTTTTTCTCCCTTGACTCATCCCTCACCCGATAGGTCTGTCAAGTCGACTGATGAGAGCACAAAGGCAGCACGAATTCAACGTTGACGAGACTCGACGATTCGTGCTCCTCCTACTTGATTCTAACCACTCTCCTCTCCTTCCTTCTCTGCTCTACTCAATGTGAATTTCGTCCTTTGACATTTTCTTTTTTTCTTCCTTTGTTATCCTCTTTCTCGCACTTTCAAAACTATCTTTCTAATCGTTTCGATCCCTACAGTAGCTACGATTAAATCAGATATCAAATATTCCGGGACCGCAGTTCGGACTTTTATTCGCTCATCGATCACCGTCACAACCAACTTCCATTCTTCAGATAAGCTCTTAACAGATCGTTCAAAGGATCCTCGTAATTCGTTCCTACCAACGACAAGAGATCGATACAAATCTCGTTCACGTTCTCTACGTGATTTTCTTCGTGAGAAATTGCTATGAATATATATATACACGTGTTCGTAGATTATGATTGGGTATATGTCTATTAATCTTATTATAAATCTACAAATATTACTCTATCCCTCTCTGACACCTATATGTCTACGGTTTAAAGTTTTTTATATATTATATTATAATATATAATATTAAAATTCGACCTATATGACAAAATGTTTAATGAAGTAAGAAACAAATTGAATAATATTTCTTGCCGTTTAGAAAAAAAGAAACTTTCCTCGTAAAAAAGTTAACGATGCTCTAAAAGAAGTAACAAAAATTTTTCTTATGCATTTTTATTGTATTATTGATTAAAAAGAAATTAAAAAAAAAGGGCTACTTGAAAAATTAATGAGAAATTGTCAGCACTATTAATGACCGAGAGTTTATAAAAAAAAAAAAAAAAAAAAAAAAAGAAAAAAAAACACAGGCGGTTTAACGATGAAGAATCACGTTAGAAGTCTGGTACGTTAACGCGTATCTTTATTAATCATGAAACTTGCTAAGCTGAGAAAGTATTGGGAACGTGATGGATCACCTCGTACTTCGAGAAATATGAAATTATTGCATCCCTGCAGATCTTGTCAAAGCCAATGACAACCGAGTGACCTCGAACGGAACCACGACAGCTTGACTAATGTTGTTATACCGACCCCTTGCGATCTAACGAAATGGAATATCGCGACGCGATGAGTCGACTCGAATTTATTTTTCCATTACATTGATGTAGGTATTTATACGTCGATAATACGTCACACCTTGTAAATAAATCATAAATATCATCCTACCAGTTTCATTTCTTATCCTAGAAAAGATCCTTAACGATCCTCCTATTTTATGTTTTTTTTTTATCATTTTAACGCAATCTTACAGTAACAGTATATAAATTAAATATTTAATACTTTTTAAAAATGAAAATCAAGTACTCGATGAAAAATATATTCTCCCCGTCCAATTGTATTACCCATTCAGATACATTTTGTATAAGAATGGTAAATAGATAAGTATATTTAATGTGTTTGAGAAATGTGTTGTATAAATCAAAGCTAGGCAAGTAACAATGAATGATTGCAAGCTAGAAAGTGCTTACAAGTTGCTCATTACTGAACACAGAACACAATACATTGAACTAAATAGTTCGTTGTCATGCATCAAGACAAAGGCACAGCTGATGCTTGTAGGAAAAGATGAGATAACGTTAAGATGTACTAATACTAATGGAAATGACGAAATTATTTAGATTAACCGAAATAAGAAATATTATTTAGAATTGTCTTATTACAAAATGAACTATTTTAATATAACTTTTAGTAAATAGCATTTGCGTTGTATATTAAAACAAGCGAAGGCAAGCCAACTTGAACACAAAGATATCTTATTCTCCGAATAGCCCGGAGCTTTCATTGTTTTCCTATCCCGTCGGTGAATGTTAATTTAAGTTATATTCGCGTGAAATACGAGAGAAACTAAGAGATCTCTCAATCATAATGAAATACGAAACGTACCAGGTCGAAAAGTTTAATTAATATTCTACCTATTATTCGAAACCTGAAACATATTTTAGGAGACACATTTAATACGAATTTTTACTCAAAATTATCGATATTCACGAATTGAATAATAGAGTGAATACGAAATATAAAAATGTCTTTTAAAAAGATTTGTTAATAAATTTTGTAGACAAATTAAAATACAACGTCGAAGAAATATGATATGAAATACGATAACGAAATTAAAAAAAAAGGATAAATGAAACTTATTAAACAAAGTAAAGTAATTAAATATTCTAACGTACAATTTTCTCGAATTATTATTTTTAATTGAGATGAAATATTATACCAACGTTACCGCAGGAATAACTAGAACGTATTAAATTAATTAACAAATTTAAAGAAAAAATATATATATATTTAACTCAACGAAATAAAGTAATTACACGTCCTAATGTACAAAGTTGCCTAATGATTAATTTTAATTGAGATGGAATATACAATACTAAAAATTCCACAGAAATAAATATTACTCGTAATAAAAAAAAAATGAACAAACAAAAATAAAATACTATTTAACAAAATAAAATACTTATTATATAAATCCTAAAAATGTGTATAAGATTCCATCAAAATTATTATTTTAATTTTAAAATAAACTCATATTACGTATCTCGGTTGTGTGTGTGTGTCTTGAACCCAAAATACGTAACAATAAAGTATTATCATCACTTTGTTTGATTTTCTTTTATCTGAAAATACAAGTGCAAGCAATTCGAAGTAAAACGTCAATTACGAATCGACGATTCGTGTAATTGCTGGCTTCGTGAGAGAGTTTCTAGATCGTCGTTATCCTTCGGTGATCTTTGTGGGAGGTTTCACCGAATGGAATATCGTAATTCGAGGAGAAACGAGAAAGAAAGAGAAAGAGAAAGAGAGTGAACCAGAACGGTTTCGTAATATGACGATACACCACAGGAAACGGAAAGGATACACTTACTTACCTTTCCTCGTAACATGAGAACGAACTTCTGTACGAAGATTCGCCGATTCGACGAATTTTCTTCCCTAAGAAAATTCGATTTTTTTTTGTCTTCTTCTCCATTGAATTCTTTCCAATTTTGCCGACTTTTCGTTTCTTATTTTTCGAGATCACGTGGCATATCGTATTTAACTATCTGCTACGTCGTGCAACTTTTTAACTTATCAATTTCGTAAACGTTACCTATCTTTTGTTTATTATTTTTTCTTCCACAAAATTCATTTCGTATTCTAATAGAAGTCTAACGATTCTTTCTTCTTTGTTTTTATCTTTTTTTTTTACAATTAATTCTCTTAATAGTAATACTATACTCATGAAAATTAAATATAATTTATATCTAAATATTTTTAAAGGATTCTGATTTTTTTGGTTACTACTAATTATTATATTTTTATGTGAAATTGATAAATATCTATTTGAATTTGACTGAAATAGCGTAGAAAAATCACGGAATGATTAAATGTAGGTATTGTTTTACACTTCCTACAAGGGACAAAGAAACCATCGTCATCGTCTGTCGATCATCGTGGGAGGACACGTTTGTGAAGAGTATCGTAATTCGATAAGGGGACATGGGAGAGCGAACAAATTCCTTTGAGCGTAAGAAACGAAAAGGAAGGGAAGGGAAAGGAAGGGAAGGGAAAGGAAGGGAATGTATTCCTACTTATCCTCCCATCTCAACGACAGTTCCAATCGTGAATCACAAAATACAGCAAATTGATACGTTTTCATGTAACAGATCACATTTAATCTGGGTCGGTTAACTTATCTCGAATTTCACTTTTAAAAAACATCTACTATCCCATTCGATCATATTTTATGTATTCTATATTTTATTATGATTAATTTTAAATAGGTGAATGTTCTTTTTATACACATTTTGAATTTAAGATATTTAATAAAAAAAGAAAAGAAATATATCGATCTGATAAATACAATAATACAATCTATAAAAATCAATATCGAAAATAATTTAAACTTAACTAGGGTTAATTAATCGTATAATTGAAATAATAATTCGCATAATTGGGAAACGAATGCCTGAAGAAAGTCGATAAGATTGTAAGAAAAAAAAAAAAAGAAAAAGAATAATCGAACTTGAAAACATACGAAATTCAGTTTCCGATTGTAAATGGCATTTCTATCATGTGGAAAATCAATGATTGGTAAGCCGATAGACAGAGAGAGAGAGAGAGAGAGAGAGAAAAAATAGAGAGTCTTTGGACTATTAGAGGTAACTTTCATTGGAGAGAAGGTTGACGAACCCTCGTTAAACGACCGATTCATCATTTCTCGAAGAGTCTTTAAGGGCGATTAGGCAGCACGTTGACGAGGAAAAAGGGTCAACGAGCTTCCACGAGACTGAAACGGACGAACCATCTCGTTTCGAGACATTGCCGTTTCGACCCTTCATCGACTGAGTCCAATCCCTTCGCTCTCACCAAGATCCTATTTTTTTTCTTCTCCTTTCTTTCATTCTTTTTCCTTTCCTTTTTTGTAATTTTTTTCTTCTTCACTTTCAAATAGGATAGAGAGTTAAGATTAAAAGAAGACGAGACACGTGTCGTGATCTTTTTTCTTTTCACGCTATTTTTTATATATCTGATATATTTGTCTTAAGAATGATGAATCATCAACGTTGCAAATAATTTATCAATTATGTCAATTGACGAGCTATTGCATCGAAATGGAACAAAATTAACCAAGTTGTACACCAAGTGTATATAATTAAATGAATTGCAAATTTTTCATTTTTTATATTTATTTGTTAACTCTTTTTGCACAAGAGACCTTTTTTCAAATGATATCACACACGATTTAACGTGTCAAACTTATGTATTTTAACATTTTATATATCTTTATACTTCAAAGAGAAATAACGAAATAAAATCTTATATTTCAATATTCCTGTAAATTCAAAATGGTATGTAGCACCTGTAAGGGTTTGCGTCTCGATGACAGCACCCCCCCCAATGTCCCCCTCCTGTCTCTTCGCTTTCTATTAGCTACCCTTCGAGCTGTTCCACCCTTTCTCGCGATCCTCATCCTTCTTTGCGTCTTCCCGAAGAAGCCTGAGAAGCCACGACATAGCCCGAATCTCCTCCCCCTTTTAGACCGGAATACGTCCCACCCTTTCCCTTATCCGTCCCTCATTGTTCTTCCTCTTTCACCGTGAAGACTGGCACCATCTTAAAGGTGAACACCACTTTCTTATACAGTCACGTTTACACGAATCCTACTCGTATCACCAAATTTACCTCGAAATCTTTGATCTTTTTCAAAAGATATCTGATTTTTGGCAAGTACTCGACAAAAAGGTGACACTTACTTTCTATTATTTTTAATAGGAAAAATATATTCCGAAATTTGACCGTTGTCCAATAAGATAGAACAATCGAATCAATAGATTGGATGGGAAGGATGAAGGAAGAAAAAAAGAATAAAAAAAAAATGAGGAAAAAAGAAAGAAATGAAATGAAAAGGAAAGGAAAGAAAAGAAACAAGTACAGCCACGTGGAAATGGAATTCGATGCGATAACGCGTCGAGGGGAACGTAAATTAAAATGTCTCTGCCGTGGGAGCGTATCGGAGGGAGAGAAGGTTTTTGCCCTAATCTTTAGTTCCTTCGTTCCTCCTTCGAGTCCTTCGCACTCCTTTCTCTTCCTTTCGAATAAAATCGATTCTCTTGGGAACGCTTCTCGAATACTTTCCTTGCTTTCGCGACTTCTTTTACCAAAGCACGAGAGACCTTGCCAAAAAAACGGGATTCCTGTCTCTGCGACATTTTTTCTTTTTTCCATTTCCAACAATCGATTCAAATCAAAATACTACTAACCATTTCTTTTATCTATTGTATCTATCTTTTTCTCTTCGAATTTGGCTTCGCGTATTTGTACTCGTTTACGTTTTTCTTTCTAATTGCTAATTCTAATATTTTGTTTAATTACTTTTGTTTTTTCTTTACTAAGTGTAATTTAAAATATTAGTACTCGTTGTTAAATAATATCGATATTTCATTCATATTTCATATTCATTTCTTATTACATAAAATAATTTTGTTTGTAATAAGAAAAATATCGCATAATTATCATATTGCAATTTGTATAATAATATACAACTATATTTTTGTTAATTACTTAAAACAGATAATATTATCACGTTGACTATCAAAATAACATTTTCCATTATTACAATAATCTCAAATATTTCTATAAAATAATATATCAAAAAAAGCTGTAACAATCAGTAATATTTATAAAACTGTTCACAAATATAAAAGTCATTCGAAATCATTCCATTACAATTTTTAAAATGATCGACAAAACGCAAGTACATATCATACCCCCAATATTTTATATTTCAACAGAGACCATTCCTGTTCTTCCTCTTTATCTCTGTCTTCTGTTCATATCATCTATCTCTATCCTTACCACTGTCTCGGGTTATCTTTCTACCTGTTTCTATCTAAATCTTTTTCTATTTTTCTTATTCCATTGGGATACCATTATCGTATTTGCCGAGCAGTAGTACTAGTAATAGTAGTAGTATGTCTCTTGCCATGTCCACTGTCGTCGTTAATAATTTCGAAAAGGAAAACTCTTTCGGAATAAGAATGTCCCTCAATGGAATAAAATACATATCGTTTTACCTTTAACCATGTCTGCTACTCGTGGTCCTCCCTCCTCCCTCCCCTATTTTCCCCCTTTTAAATATACCACCATCTAAAAGCCAGACGGAAAAGTTGAAATTGATTTTGCAAAACCGCAAGCCGCCTTATGCAAATGAGAGTAGAAGGATAGAAGAGAAAAAGAAGTAGGGGAAGGATGACAGGGGGGCAGGGGGAGGAAGGGGAGAGAAAGGAAGGAAGGAAGAAAGGAAGGAAGAAAGGAAGGAAGGAAGGATGGACGAAAGTCGACTCTTCGAACCTTCCAACCTACCTCTAACCCACCCTCGAACCTTCCTCACAAACCCCCAACCCGTTTTCATGGTCTCTTTCGCGAAGAGTACTGAATTATGAGCGTGATTTCCGGTTAGATGGACCTTCCGGCCTGGCACGAGTCCAATGCCCGGTGAAAGTCCACGGATAAATCAGACGCCTTTTTCGATGTGAGTACAGTGAATCTGTGTGTGTGAGAGAGAGAAGCGTTAGTTTATTGCTATGTAAATCATTTCATCTTCGTACGGGTTATCAAAAGATTTCCAACGAACGATGGGCTAGATAGTTGAATAGGAAAAATTGTTTTTCTACGTCCTTGGGAAAAAAGTGAGAGAAAGGGAGAAAATAACAAGGAAGAAAGAAAAAAATAAACAAATGGAATTACATTCGCGTGAGTGTTTCTATCACGGTCGTAGCATCAATCGTTACAGAGATATCATGTACAGACATCATGCGTGCCAAGTACGAGGGGTGCGTTACATGACGTTGTATTAGCATAAAACCCAAGCACACAGGCTTTTATGGTACTAAACATAGGGTTGGAAAACATCGATGATAGAAAATTCTGTTCGGATTTGTATTCGATATGAGTAATTATAACAATTATAATATTTGCTTTTTCCTTTTTTTGTTGTTGTCAAGTATTCTTAAAAAAGAATAATTTATCTATAAAGTTTAATATAAATCAAGGTAAATCTGCATAAATAAATGAAAAGAAGAATAATATTTAAAAAAAATCGTATCGCGATGTGTAACGTGACGTATCGTTGTGTCGTGATTACGCATAAATGTAAATCGTAAACGAGATCAATATGAAGGAAAAAGCCTGAGAAATGTTTCGATACTGTGTGTCGGGTAAAAGTACGATAAGGTTGAAAGCGAGTTCGTGTTATGGCGAAGGGTTCTAGGGATGACGTTAACGAGGATCAAAGTTAAACCAATGGAAAGTAGCGGCAAAGAGGATTTCATCAGGAGAGAGAGATGCGAGTAGTAATAAGAATTTAAGTAGTACCAGGTAAATCCGCAAAAGCAATACTCACCTACCTCTTTTTTTTACTATTATTATTATTATTATTTGCTACCTGGTTCGTTAATTAAACTAATTAGCCAATTTTATCAATTCTGAAGCAGCTTACTCATAAATTGTATAATTAAAGCTACGCGTAAGTACTTGCATGTTTCTCTCTTTCCAAGGCTTAAACTTAATATTGTTAAAGCTGCTAATACGCGTGAAAGCTTTTTTCCGAATATTAACAGGAAGAAAAACGAAAGCTTTATTTTTGATCTTTGCCGAGAAAATGAGGAAAAGTTTTTAACGGTAAACAAAGTTTGGCCGAAGGGGGATGTGCCGCGATCGAAGCATTAATTTTATTTTTATTATTATTCTTATTTGTATTTTTATTTTTATTTGTATATTTCTTTCACGACGAAGCGGGGCTTCTCGTGCCCAAACGGAAAGGAAAAAAAGTGAGAGAAAGAGAATGTTGAAACGATTTTCGAGGGTAAACGAAGATGAATAGCCGGGAAATTGGCGAAAAGAGGGAAAGAAAGTATCATGCGAGCCAAACTGGAGGGTTCTCTCTATTGCACGCGTGTATATACGTATATATACACACGTGTGTGGTAAATAATTTCAATATTTTTCGATTTGTCTAATTTTTCATTTTCCTTTATACATTAATGTCCAATTACTTATCTTACATATTATTAATATTTCCCTAATTGTACCCAAAAAAAAAAGAAAAAAGGAAATATCTTTCATTTTCTTCCGAAAATAATTTCTCAAATGAAATATCTTATTAATCATATATTTAATAATAAATAATATAAATTCATTGTGAAATAATACAAAGTGAAAAGTAACGAGAGTTAATTAATTAATTATATATATAATAAATCATAATAATCCCCTTGTCGCCGTTTGAATTATTTATAATGATTCCACGCTCGAATGAATAATCGTTTTAATTAAAAAAGGATGACGCCTGAATCGAGTTAATTGTCGAAGCCAATTCATTCAAACCCAACGTGTAGTGGAGAGAAAGACCCACCCTCCCCCGTACACCATTCTCGTGTCTTTGAATCCTCCCTCTTTGGAAAATGGCCGTTTGCAATTTAACGGAATCTCTGCATATAGAGTGGGCTCATCGTGGCAGGTCCGTACTTTAAATGACGTCCCGCGAGTCTCCGTACTAATTCTATGGGTCCTTCCAATGGATAGTATATACATACATACATAATACATATATACATATGTATATAAAGTATATAAGCCCAACCCAACATCGCCCTTGCCGTCCACATGGAAGGGTGCAAGCCAAGTGCTGGTTACACAGCAGCAGCTGCTTGTTATAATTGTACAAGCCTCACGAACGATAGGAGGAACTAACTTGCATAAAAAGAATACTTCGTCAAGGTATACCAATTTTTTCTTTTCCCTATTTCTTATTTTTCATCAAAAATATTATTCTCTTTATTTTAAAGGACAAATCTAAAAACAATTTAGAATCTACGTTTGGTTATTATCGTTGTTATCGATAATGGCAACAAAGCCAGTAGACAAACAATAGAAAACGAAAGGTGGGATGCACGAAAAGGGGTAAACTACGTGACCTGGCATATGAAAGGGTTCTTCTTGAATCTTAACCCTTTTGGTTAATACCTATGACCGTAATATATACGTGTTATACTACGTGTCGGATATAATAGGGATAATAATTAATTATTATATATATTTAATTACGCGAATATATTCAAATTTATACGAATATAGAATTTTATTTTGTTTTTAATGTAAAAATGATACGAATAGTATAGGGAAATACAGCAATCGGAAAAGAATCGATACCGACGACGAAGATGACTACAGACGAAGGTCTGTTTCGTGTTAGAAAGCCAAGAGCAAAGTCACTTTCTAACTTTCGGCAGGATATTCGAGACGTAATTCCTGTTGGCGTAGTTTTAAGCTGCCTTAGCCAGAGCTTAAACTTTAAGAAGAGATCGTACTCTATACGTACGTCGGAGATTACGAAAGTGCTACTACGAAATTTGGATTTCCACAAATTTACCACCAAACATACAATTTATATGTTCCTTTTTCTTATTTTAACATGTGAATAAATATAGATTTTAATAAATAAAAAAAAAACTATTCGTCTATGTTTTAGAGTACATAAGTCGTTTACTAACATTTATTTAAGAAAATGTTCTCCTTAAAAATTATCGACTAACATTTATGCTGAACTGAATGAATCATTATTATTCGTCAAACAAATTTTGTTTGAAATATTTAACAGTATACCCTCCCTCTCTCTCTCTCTCCATCTCACTCTTCTTATCGCTATTTTATTCACACAAAAAAAAAAAAAAAGAAAAAAGATCGACCTTATATTTTTACTCGACACTTTCATCCTATCTCTGATCCCTCTCTTATAATTTTTTTTTTTTTTTTAATTCGTTTCACTTACGTTACACTTACGTCACACTCTCCGTTAAATCTCGTGCGTCGATTTACCCCCTCGCTATAAAGAAGTTTCACTTCAAAAGGTAAGAGTGATAGAGTAAAAGAAAAAGAAACAGAGAGAGAGATAGAAAACTTTTATATTCACGGACGATGCTCATCCCGGAAACGCTTTTAATGAAGTTTTATCTCGCGTCCATTACGAGTAAATACCTATGCGAAAGGCTGAATTGGGCTGGCCGTTAAAGTCAGAAGCGGGGGGAGGGGGATGAGGGGGACGGTCGATCGTAACGGTAACGTTAACTCCTTAAGTGCTTTCCCGCTTCGACGTGGAGAGAAAAGACAGCAGCAGCAGCAGCAGACACAAAAGTTACGCTATCGTGTTCACGAAACCGACGTTAATGTTTCAGGAGAGCCTCGAGGAGCGAGTTCACGAATTGGAACGAGCACTGCAAGCGGAACGTCTCGTCTCTCAACGAGATCGTGCTACGATCACCAAACTTCAACGACAAATTAACAAGGTAAAAACATTTTTTTTCCTATAAGCTTAACCCTTCGAATGGTAATTTTCTTTTTCTCTATCTTACCATTCTTTTTCACTGCAAAGATAAAAATAAGTATATTATATCCCGTTGAATAAATGACTTTTATTTTATAAATGAAACATAACGGGGGAACAAATGAAAATGGACAATCGACAAATCGATTATGTTAATAAATAAAAAAACACTTGGCAAATCCGTAACTAATCTGGATTTCCTCGAGAGCTACTTAAACGACAACGGCATTTGAAAAGGGCAATGGTTTCTCTACTTAAGTGAAAGAGAAAGGAGGAAAATGATGTGCGGGGGAGGTCTGTTTCTGACGTCTATCCGGCCCTTTTCCAACGAGAGCCCTCTCTTCCTTTCGTTTACCAAATCTATATGATATAAAGTATCATGACAAAAACAAGGATTCCCAAGCAGACTAGTAAAGTATAGAGTACTCGGCATTCAATTTTCGGTGTTTTTTGTTTTATTATTTTTTTCAGATTCACATAATCTTCATTCCTGATTAATATATTCTTGGCAACGAGTAAAAAAGTAAATACTATTATTCTAATAAAAATAAAGGAACCGTCTCTTCTTATCTCATACAAGTCAACAAGGATTTCATTTTATTCTCTTTTTTTTTTATTATACCTATAAAATAAAAAAAGAAGCTTTACTTTTTCTTAACTTTAATAGGTATAATAAATAATACTGCCGCTATTACGATTCTCCCGTTTCTGCATAAATAAATGCAATTAATTCTTCTCGGTGAGAAATATTTTCAACCGTAAAAAGAAAAAAAAAAAGAACATTATAAAATATGATTCGCAACGATTAATTTTGATCACAAAAATTGATCAGGATCGATGAATAATTGATAATTAGAATGATAAATTAGATACATTTTCGAACGTATTTGTCGCGTTGACTTTAAGTTCATCTCGCATTTAAGGGATGAAACGTCTTTTAGGCGATAGGGTAAGAGAGAAAAGATGGATAGACGAAGAATAAGGGGATGGTATAGTAAGGGGGGAATAAAATCGTGGGCGCGTTAAGTCGAAAGGAGATACCTATATATATATATTCATATAATGCAAAGGCAGACATTGCGCGGGGTTCACTTTCAATAAAGACTCGTCTGTAGCCTTGAGCGAGAGGGTGAGAAAAGAACGCCGAGAAAAAGAGAGAGAGAGAGGATATCAATTCGTCGCGATGACGACGATTACTATCCTTCGAAGTTTCCTTACAAACGTACCTTTCGCATTTCAAATGAATTCTTACCATCAAACACTAGTTTCGAATAACCCAACCCCATTTTGTTCTAATCAAAACTAAACTTTTGTAATTTTCGAATTGGTTAATAAAAAGAATTCTTTCAGAATTTTACGTATGAAAAAGGAAAATATTATTTGGAATCGTGTTAGATTTGCGTTACGTTAAACCTCGACTCTATAGTGTTACTTATATATACGTAAAATATTAAATATTTTGTATGTGTAATTAATTAAAAAAAAAAAATAATAAAAATAATAGTAATAAAAAAGAAAATCCTCTGTAGTATTATTTATTTAAATGCAAAGCTATACCCAAGCAACCACCTATTACTAATATCACTAATTGTCCAAGTGAATAGATTTGTTTTGAATGAAATTTCTAATAGAGACAAATGTATTATATAATATTTGCTATAATAATAAATAATACATTTTTTGATAAGAAATATTTTGATTTGAAAGATATCTCATCAGAGTTAGGGGAACCCTCTCTACGATGTAGTAATCGTTAGATTGGCTTCTCTTGTGTTCTCATTCAACGATAAACACGCTTCGCCGTCTATTAGTCGTACTCGAATTACGGTCAAACAGATACCGCCTCGGGTGGTGCTCATAGTAGTTTTGCGATCAAAGGACGCGTCGATTCGAGCTTTGCCGCGAGAGCAATCTTCACGTACGACTGGAGCTTAAAATTCACCATCGCCACCCTCCCTCCTCCCACCATTCGCACAAATTCTCCTCTTGCACTTTGAAAGCGAATGTCGAACGATGGATACTAACATGCTTTCTGCAATTAATCGGAAACGATATCGACCAAATAATTTTCTTTATCCAAAGGGGTGGGGTGGGAGGAACGAAGGGTGGAGGGTGTTTCTTCAATCAAACTCAATGGAAAAAATTGTATAAGATTAAAAGTGTATCGTACATCATCTTTTCAAAGTTTTATTCGATTGGAAATCATTTTTCAACTTTGAAGAATATTATATTTTATCAATTGTGACACCTTTTGTGTGTCTTCTTATTAGATTTGTAAAATTAAATGGTCGCTTATTGTTGTTACAATTAAAATGACACGGAAAAAATTGTATATTACTTCGGTGAATGCTGTGTTCTTAATTTTAAGTGTTTACTTTATCCAACACGAGCCAGTTCTTTTAAACGAGTCCCTAGAGAATAATCCGATGCTGTCAGGCTAGTCACGTTATTGTTAACCATGTTGAATTAACATTTCAATTATTTCTGACTGAAACTAATTAGGTTTCTCGCTTCTAAGGTATGTTTTAGTTATTCTCTCGCGATGATAAGAATGCCGTGTACTTTACCATTATATAAATCAGTCTATTAATAAACTTGACGGTGTAAAAATATACAAATACGAAAATGTATCAATAATATATTTATAATAATTTATTAAAGTATTAATTGAGTATTCGTATATCATTCAAACGAATTCTCTGTCTCGATTTACATTTAATTTCGATTCATATCAAAACCTAATAATAATTTATTTCTATTAAATTTATGCATACATCTCAGAAATAAAAAATAAAATGTTTAGTTAAATAGAATAATCGTATGCGTATGTTTGTTTGTTTTTTTAAATTAGCGTATTACTTCTAAGAACGCATAAATTATAAAATAATATTTTTTGAAGGGAAAAAAAAGGGAGTTAGTTTCGTACGCTCGATGTCACCCTCTCATTTTTCATTAGACACGCGTAGTAAATGATCGATACCAAAAGGGGATCGGAGGGTAAAGGAGGATTGGAACGTCCGCGACGTCTCGGCGCCGTTTGAATCTTACCTTCTTCCCCTATTTCCTTATTTCTCCCTCTACCATTCTGCTCTATCCTTCATCCCCGGCGCCTTTCAAATTTACTTCTTTTCCGACGCACCCAAGCCCTATAAGGATTTTCGATCTAAGTATCCTATCTCGGATTTGCAAGTTCCTAGATAATAAATACATCGAGTCCTACCTTTACGAATCTTATTTCTTCTTATTTCATTTATTCAAACAACAATTTCAATATAATAACGATGATAAATAATTTATACAAATTTTATAAATATCAAACCTTCGTTTATAAATATCCCTTAAGATAAATGAAAATCTATTGTAAAACGAAACAAAGTATTTTTTTCTTTTTATAAAATATCTTTCTATAAAAATGATGCACGCATAATTATTGTACAATAAATTCATCAAAATATCGACTCCTAATTAACATTTATCCCTTCGTATATATATGCTGACTATTTGTAACAGAGGAATAAAAATGCATTAGAGTTCGACGGCTTCATTAAAAGAAAAAAAAAGAAGAAATAAAATTACAACCAATATATTTTCCCGCGAGTTCCTCAAAAGAATTTCCTTGGGCTTATTCTCGCAGGATAAAAAAGAAAGAAAGAAAAAAAAAAAAAAGGAAAAGGAAAAGGAAGAAAAAAAAGACAGGCAATTTGATGAAACGTCGGATCCGACAGACGAGTGTTCGCGTAGTGCGTTCCTCGAATGGGGGAGGATTTACAGGAGGCAAATGTTAGATACGTCGACGGTGAGTCGCGTAAGCGTAAAAGGTATATACAGAGAGAGGAGGGTTGAAAAGAAAAAGAAAAAAAAGCGAAGACTAAGAGAAGAGGATATCTTTTTGCAAAGTGGCATGTAAATTGCTCGCACGTACGTACATTAGTCATCATCGTTCCTCTCTCGAAAAAAAAAAAAAAATACCCTCACCGCGACTTTCTTCGAGACAAGTACCTCTTGCCCTTGGTTCGTTCATTCCCCCACCCGTTTCCACTGCTATCCGAACTTGCACCCCGTGCACCCCCTGCATCCCTCTCCTAACCTCTTCTCTCGTGGACCGTTTGTCTCTTTCAGTTTCTCTTTACCAAAGGTTCTGCCTCCTTGAGGAGGCTTCTCTTCAACTTTCCCTGAAATAAATCCTACAGTTTAAAGGGCTAAGGGTGAGTGGGTGGGGGGTTGCAGTTTGAGTAAGTGAGATAGGAGAACAGGTGGTAAAAGGAATTGGCTCGCAAGTCGTCGAGTTTAGATCCGTAGGATGCTTCCTACTGAAATTCTATCCTCCCACCGATCGTATCCAATGTCAGAGACGCGCGAACAAGAAATTAGGGTTCATAGGCCTAACCTTCTTACGTCCTTCCCCCCCTTTATCCTTAAGTCTCTTTTGTCTCTTTGCGAATGGTAGACAATTCCTACGTGAATTTTCATTTAAACGTATCTAACGATTTATTAAAGTATTTTTCATATTACTCCTAGGGTGATTTTAATACTGATATAATTAATTTAATAATAATTTAATATATATATATATCATATTTTTATTATACATGTATGAAAAAAAAGAAAAATGTTCATGTTAAATCTAAAATAAATGATAAACGCTTATCAAATTTTCTATGTGAAATAATGAATAATTAATTTAAATATTATATGTGTTCTTTCCCTTAACGATCAAGAAAAATAAAATAAAATTTGGATTGAAATTCGAAGGATTAAATTTATTCAACATGTTTTTCCATACATACGTCATTGCGGAGGGAATCGTTTTTGGTTGAAATTATTCGAAGTAACGGATAATTATACGCTCGCTTTTCCAACGTCGTAAACTTACCCACGGGTCCCCTTCGACCTTTCTAAATTCATTTCTCCGGAAAGTTTTTGAGCTAAGGGAGGACACCTAACGTCGTTCAAAGAAGAACGTCGTGGCGTAAAATTTTAATCCGCTTCACGTTTTCTTCTTCTTCTTCTTCTTCTTTTTCTCTGTGGAAGAAGCAAAAATCCCCTTCGAGAAAGACGGATAAGAAGTTGCAAAGTGGCAAACAAAGAATATTACCACGATTACGGAAAATCCTTGCGGTTTTTGCGGTGAATCCTTTATTCATGAATATATTTTGTTTCTACGTAAAATAGAAACGTTATATATATATATAAACTATAGAATCATTTCGTCGAATTTATTTGTAGATTAGCGTGACTCGATTAAATCGCTTAATGGTTCATATCACGATTGCATGACGTTTTCTCTTTGATAATAACACAACATTTTTCTGAATTTCTCTTGCAAATTTTTAATATTACTATTATAATATATATTTATATAATACACTGTTGTATTTTTAACTTTTAATTAAAATATTATTTAAAAAAAAGAAATTATTCGTCTAATTAACGGCTCACCTTTAAATATACATTTAACCTAAATAAAGTGTTCGTTAAAAAAGAAAAGTAACTCATTTTTTTTCAACATACTTTTCTTCTGTGCTCGGCCGTTGTGAATTTGCAAAATTCTCCCGAGGGGGACGATAAATCGTTTTAATCGATTCGAAAGAGTGAGAGAAATGGATAGATAGATAGATAGATAGATAGAGAACGAGTAATGACTAATGACCGAGGTACATTTAGGGGTTGGACCACATTGCCATCGCGGTTTTACGACGATGCGCCCGAGTAGTACATAACTTTGCACTTTGAAACGGTACGTTTCAGCATCCTATGGAGAAAACGTTCTACGAATGGATCATTTCCCCTTTGCAAAACGGACTGATTCTATGATATCACGCTAAATAAGCTTCGCGAACGATCTTTCGCATATACACAACCGCAAAAAAACTTTCAACGAATAATAAACGTATATATATACGAAATAATTAACGAATACTAATTACCGTACAAATAATATTACGATTAAATGCATAGATCAATATTTTTTTTCTTGGTTAAAAAAAATGAATGATATAATAGATAAAAATAAAAGGTGGTATTTATATTTTTCAACGTTACCGTTATTGTTAAAATATACCTTAACGTAAAAATCTGACTCTCTATTTAGAGAGATAAAAGGAATAATTCAAAAATCATAAATCATCTAACAATTTAATCGCGAAGAAATTTGTGGAGATAACAAAATTGCAAGAAAGAATAAAAAAAAGTAACGAATAAAAATGATATAATATTAAACAACAATCATAATATAGCGATTAATAATATAAGTTTGTTTCTACGTTACGATAGTAGGCATATCAAAATGAAATTTTCGATGAATTATTATCATCGTAAGTGACGAGGGTGGGAGGGTGTTAGGAGAAACGTTTAGCGCGGTTTTAAATCGAAAAAGAGAACATACACAACGTACACATATATGCGGGACGACGTGTGCCGCATTAACTAACGATCGCCCCTTGTATTTTCCTTCTTTCTCTCACATTCTGAAAACGGAAACGAGATTAAACGGGAACGATGCAACACCGAGAGAGAAATTTAATAAACGCGCACGATCGACACGACCGAATTGTAAATAATCAAGCTTCTTCTTCCCGTTGTTACTGAAAACTGTAAACTTATTTTTTTGCCGTATCGCCACCGTTATCGCGTTACGGTTACTGCATTATTTACCCCTTTCCTCTCCTTCCCCTACCTGTTAATTACTTTGCACGCGCGCAATAATAAGAATATAATTTCATTTGACCTATTTCTTTTTATTTTTACTTTTTGTAGACCCCATTCATTCCCCCGCCCTACCACCCTCAACCTCATTTTTTCAGGATAAATAAGATTATTCTTACCTTTGAAAAAAGAAGAAAATAGAGGTAATGATACGGTTAAACGAAAGAGGGGTGCCAATCAAAGTGATCTAAGACATGAAAATGTTATTTTTGTTTAGGTCAGAGAATATTTTTTGGGTCAACAAAAGATAAAAATATGAAAATATGAAAATCACAAATGAAATGAAAAATTGTATTAATACATAACGACGTACCTTTTATACGATTGAATAATATGGATTAAAATATGACCAATTACGTGTTAGATAAGTGATACATAGGGTGTCCGAAAAATTGATCGCCTAATTTGTTTGCTAAACCACTTTGGGAACCGGTAACACTCCAAATACAAGCTGTGCTCGACGAATACAAATTTTATTTTCATTCCTTTTTCGTTATATCTTTTATCCAATTGTAAAATGTGACGAAAAGGAATGTATTTTCATATTAAAATAATAAACGTTTATCCATTAGCGTACTTATTATATGAACAAAATGATCGTTGTTATAAATTTATTTTTAAATTTCTATACGGTTGTGTGTGTGGTGTGTGAGATTAAAAATATTATTGTATTTTTTTTGGGTTACCCCTATTCTCTTCCTAATTTTTTATTTGCAGCATTTGAAATGCTAAATTCACCGAGAGAAAGAGAGAGAGAGAGAAAGGCACCCTTAGTCGACCCTACGGCTTTTTATCGAAGGGTCGTGCTTGAGAGTCTTTAATTAATGGCGTAGCAGAGATGCGCGCACACGTTTATATCCGTAGCGTCCCGTTCAAGCCACGAATTATTTTCCACAGTGGAAACAAAAGGCGAAGGGTCCATCGTCGAGACACGCCTTTACCCGCACCCCCGTCTCCTCTGCCCTCCGATCCCTTCCGATGCTCGCGGTTTGTCCACGGAAATGTTCCCCGACTCTTATAATAGCTCACAGATAAACGAATTGTCATGTGTTTGTGTGTGTATTTTCCCCTTTCTCCGTCCCTCCCCCCCCATGTACAGTGGGTCACTAAAATATTCTTCGAATTAATGTTTTATAAAACATTAAAGCTTTTTCGTTATGCTAAATGGATATAATCAAAATTTACATACGAAATTGCAACTTTATTTTTCTTTTTGTAAGGATAAATGTGAAAAATAAAAAACAATACCGAACGAGCTTTTGTAGTATAATAAAAATCATTGGATTTTGTGAGAAATTTCAATCAATATTTGTCTAATAGAATTGAATCCACTTTTCCCCTTCTTTTTCAAAAAAATTCTTGATAAACGTTTGCAAATTTTTTTTGTATTATCTGTAACGTTATATAATATTTTCTTATTTTCCTCCTTTTAAGATTGGCATATTTTATCAATTTATCTCGAAATTTACAATATCAATAATATTTCCGGATTCATAGGAAATATTTCTTTTCTTCTCTTTTTTTTTTTTGTTTTTTTTTTAAGAAAATACTGTGCAAGGCACGTGCGTAACGCCTTAGCGCGAGCTCACGTACGGCTTCGTAGCAATTAGTATGCATCCGGTAGAGCTTAGGGATCGTGCAAAGGCAGTGGAAAAAGGGTGGAAGGGGGGAAGGGTGGAGATGTGTTAGAATAATCCTGCGTGATCTACGCGCGTTTCCGATAGCCATACTCACCCGTTTCTGCGCGTTACAAAGCCAACCCACCACCACCACCACCATCGGTCCTTTCAATAATTTCCCTTGCTCTTATAGAGAGATAGAGAGGGGACAGGGGGCCGACGAAAGAAACTGGGAAACAAGAGGAAGGGTGGGAGGGGTTATTTGTTATCCTGAAATATCGATCGAGCATGTTGCCATAACCATGCAAATTAAACGATCATTTTTCTCTAACTTTTCTATTTTTTTTGTATTGTTATAAAGATAATCATCATTATATATGTCAAATTAATTATCTACAATCTTATAATCACAAGCTATTGTTCATATTATATTATTTTATTACCTTGTTCCTAAATTTAAACTTCGAATAAAAGAAATATATTACGTTGCCTCTCGTTGAAAAACTTGATAATTTTGGTAAATAAATCAATAAAAAAAAAGAAAAAGAGAACAAACAATTAATTACAAAAGAAAAATACGTGAATTTATTTGGCCGCGTATCCCCTCTGGTACCACCACATATTGTAATCATGAACGTATTTGTAATATAACCATGATTATCAATCTAAAGTAATCGTTAGAATGAAATCGTTAGCGAAACGATAGGCGGCTACGTGGATGTTATTGTGAAAGAGGTGGGAGGGGGATGGGGGAGGGGGAAAGAGAATGTCATGCAAATTCCGGGACTTGCCGAAATTGCGTTCGGAAGTATCAACGTTTTAGCCAACATTCCAGCTTTAGCAACTGTGTGTATATCGATAACGGAGAAAATAGAACGAGGAAAAGGGAATTGCTTTGCTTTCATCCGCGAGTCAGCTACACCCGATCCCAGAGAACTTTCCAATAAACGGACCGATCTCCGCTTTGTGACTACAAGAAGATGGATAAGGGTGCTTCCTTTATCCCTTCCCCTCAGCCTACCTCTTTCTCACTCCGTCTCCATCTCTGTCTCCATTTGGTAAGGAATCCTACCGAATAGGTAAGATCCTTTAGTCGGTCATATTAAATCGTTTGCTTCGCAACATAACCACCCCCTCATTCATTCATTCATTCATTTTGAAAATCCTTCATTTAGGACGAAACTGATATTGGCAAATGTTTAATTAACTTTGTCGAATGAACACTGTCTGTATGGTTTAAAAGGTACTCTTTAAAAATTGATATACAACACTATTGGGGGTGGGAAGGAGAGAGGGAGGTAGTTAATTGGAATTTTATTTGCTGATTTTTTGTGTGTTTTTTTTTTTCCTTTTTTTACATCCTCCTATTTTAATTGCAGAAATAAAATCGGTATGATATTAAATTATCATCTGTGTGGTATAAGAAGAATAAAGAGAGAAGAAAGAAAAAGAAAACAGAAAATCAATAAAAGAACATACGGTATTTCCGTAGGTACAGTATGGTCGAACAACCCTCCCTTTCCCTTTCCCACCCCCCTCTCGTCATCGAGTAACCGTTTTCGCCGCTAATTAATTAAATTGCATGAGCTCAGTCCCACCCACCTTGTTCCCCCCTCTAAACGAGTCGTCTCACACGAGTTTGCCTATCGTCGCCGCTACAAGGTCGCTACTATATACTTCTTCAACCAAAAGCAAAGCCAAAGCTCGCGTCGATTTAATTTTTATTAGCTTCGTGATTACCGAGAGAACTCTCTCTCTCTTTCTCTCTTTCTCTTTCTCTTTATCGTTAACGGTCTTTAATGCTTTGTAATTAAAATCCTTTAAGTCAGAAACTCGACGATAATTTTCAACTTCGATAATTACGTCGGAGAAATCTTCAAAGTTATCTTAAATATAACGTAATAAAATGTAGAATTTACATCTCTCTCTCTTTCTCTCTCTCTCTCTCTCTCTCTCTCTCTCTCTCTCTCTCTCTCTCTCTCTCTCTCTCTCTCGCGAAGTAAAATCATCGGACAATATAATCGAGTCGTTTTCCATTGACAATAATATAATTAACAAAATGAAAATTGTTTCGTTAAAATGTAATTCAATAAATTGTACGTAACATATATGTCATGAAAAAAAAAAAACAAAAAAATGTTCATTAAAATCTAAATTTCTGAATTCGAGTTGAACCTACCCTTTTGTGACTTATTAGATTCGAAGTAGTAAGGGCCATATCTACTTACTCTAATGGGAATAATTACAATAGTAATAATGCAAGAATCATTTGTAACTTTAATGAAAAGTTTGGACGTATCTTCTAACGTATAATACCTATTCCCATTTCGTAAATAGATATGAATACATATAGGAACATACGCGGTTGGGTAATAGAGGAATGAGGATGGTGCAAAAGGGTTAGAAGATTATCATACTAAAGAACGAAATGATCTTCCATACGAATAGATTCAAATAAAAGAAGGATTATCCAAAAATCGTGTGGATCTCGATTGCTTTCAACCCCCTCCCCCGACCCTCATTTCTCTCTCTCTCTCTTTCTCTCTTCATCGTCAATGAAACGATCACAGTTCCATAATCTCTACTTTTCTTCCTCCTCCTTTTCACCCCTCTAGGAACATTGCGATTGTCTAATAAATTCATAACTTCGATCGTGCCGTAATATTCTTTCGTGGATAATCCGCTTTATGGCTTTTTAAAACCGATTAGGGTTCGGGTTAACGCGGAAGCACGAACGTACGAACCTACGAACGAACGAATGGGGAAAAAGACAGGCAACCCTTGAAAATTCTTCCACGCTCTCCAACGAAATTCTCTTCTCGAAAATACCACCACTGTTAAGCCGATTTTACGCGAGACGCTTCTCGCATTCTCGTTGTCCTCGGTCGGATTTACTCAGAGATAGGGTCAACCGCGAATACCGGCTTTTACTTCGAGCTTTCAATGATAATAGAATCTCTCGTATAGGTATTGTGTAGTGTATATATATATATATGTGTATATACCAGAGGGGTGTATCATAATAATTGAGACACTCACTTTAGGAACGAACGAAAAACATAAAAAACAATCAGGAAAGTTCGCATTAAACTTAGATCTTTTCTTTAACCTTGTTTCCAAATTATAATACATATTTTTGTTGTTCGATAATACACAGATTTTGAATTTCGTAAAATATGATCGAAATTTTTCGTTAAATTTCTTGTAAGATTAATAAAACTTGCACATACTCCTATATGCGACAAATACTTTCAATTAAATAAATATGATTTTTAATAGAATGTATCGTATTCTCGTAGGAAAAATTATGCATTTGAATTAATTTCTGAAGAAGAAGAAAAATGTTTATGAGATCGGAATTTTTGTTTTGTTCGAAAGGGTTAAAAAAAAAGGAAAAAAAGGGCTCGACCTCGAACTTGGAACGTTCGTAGAGATAAATTCAATGCGATGTATGACGTCACAAAAGCGTGTTTCCAACACATTAAAAAGCGTTACCGTGAATCACACATTACAGTGGATAGCGTGTTGGTTCGCGATCGCGAATAAAAAGGGGACCGTTTTAACGATCGTATCACAGAGTTCAACGGAATAATTGTCTCTAACAGAGTGCGTCTGAAGATAATCAGTATTCTTTCTATTTCTATGTTCAAATCTTGAACAACACATTTCCTTACGTGGTAAATTACTATGAAAAACTTTTAATGTAATCAAATATTCAAATTACTTGCATAAGCGTACAATTGTAAGGTGCTGGAAATTAGGCGTGTAAAAGGTCATGCCCGTGCGTGAAAGTGGTGCATGAAATCTAACATTAAAAAAAATTAGTTATGATTAATTTTAGTTAAATATCGATAACTAATTTTTACATTTTTAATAATAGAATAATACATTAATAAATTATTCTAAAAAAACGTTAATGCATAAATTATTGTACAAATGATTCATAATCCCAAAAGAACCTTTCTTATTAATTATTATCGAATAATTTATTAACATTAAACAATATTTTTCAATCAAATAAAAATGCAAACTCTCAAATATCTCAAAATAATAATAAATGAACTTATACTAATAACGTTATCTGAAAAACAAAACACGTAAGAAAAATTTTCGCAACAATAAATCGGTGATATAAATAAAATCATAATATTATAATTTCTTAACCTATGAACAATTGGAAAAATTCGTAGATAAGTAATATTTTTGTCACAAAGAATGCGAAGAGAAAGAGAGAAAAATATCGAAAAAGGGTCTCGCTTTGTTCGAAAAAAAGTGTGTAACGGCTGACGACGCAAGCTGGCAAAGAGTGGTCGAGAGGGATGGATGGATAGTAGAGAGTAGGAGGGAGGGGGGTTGTTTGGTAGTGGTAGTAGTGGTGGTGGTGCTGATGTATAGTGCGACAAAGGGATGAGGAAAGAGTGAGAGAGAAGTTTGAACGAAGAAGCACGTGAAAGGGAAAAGAGGGATGGGGGAAAGTGGAAAAGGAGTATTAGGAGGGGGTAAAGAGAGAAAGTGAGATAGACGAATAGTAGAATAGGAAAATATAGAAGGGGTTGTTCGACGCAGACGCAGACGTAAACGCAAAACGCAAACGCAGACGCAGTCGAGTGGCCGAAGAGAAGAAGAGCATGGTTGTCGGGGGTTCGGTGTTTCAGAAGGGTCGCAGTGTGTGAGTCAGACTCAGAGTGTTCCGAGGGTTGGCCCTCGGAAATTTCAGTCGTAAGGGAAAGATCACGCGTGACGGACACGTACAACACCGGACAAAACTATCTTTTCCGTCCGTTTTTCTTCCCTTTTTTTCCCACCCCCACACAAGTTTCTATATATATATTTATATTTATTTATTTTTGTTAACTCCGTTCCTTTTTCCATCTATTTATTTGTCTGATTTTTCGAGTTATTTTTTTTGTCGAAAAGGGCGAAGGGAAGGGACGAGTCGAATGACAAGGGTCGTTGTCGCGTGCGGCATGTTGTCGGCCGAGGAGAACAAACATAATCACGCGAGTTGACAGGAGAGAAGAAAAGAAAGAGGAGAAAGTCAAAGGAAGAGGAGGAGAAGGAGAAGAAGGAGAAGGAAGAAGAGGAGTGGTGGTGGTGGTGGTGGTGGAGGTGGTGGAGGAAGGAGAAGAAGAAGGGGAAAGGAATTATGATGATGATGATGATGATGATGATGATGATGATGATGATGATGATGATGATGATGAAGGAAAAAAGATCGGCCTTATAAACTGCTCTTCCTTATGATTTTATCCGATATAATATTTCTCTTCTCAGACGAAAAAAAATAAAAAAGACAGAAAAGAAAGAAAAAAAGAAAGAACGTTGCCTTAATAAAATAGCGGCCTCTTATCTGAAAAGTGTTGACCCGCTCGTAAAAAAAAAAGAATTGTATTATCTACCTCTCGATAATAGAGCGTTATAACATAAATAAGGAGGGTATATTTTTTCAATCGTATTTTCTACTCGCTCGATGAATAAGAAATTCGGTTAGCTTGGGGGAGGAGTGCGATCGTGATTATAAACGAGAAGGTGGAGGAGGAGGAAGAGAAGAAAAGGGGGAAGTATATTTACATAGGTAATGCAACTTGTGTGTCACGTGACAAGCAATAATCATCAATATTCGCGTATCATCAAATGTAATAAAATATAAGCAAAAAAATAATCTAAACTTTATGTTAATCGCAATGATCAAGTGTTATTTTCATCACCGTGGAGAAAAATAAAGAAAATTGTGTTAAGAGTGATTGCAGTGAACAAAATATTAACACAAGTGAGTGCACCAAGAGTAATAATAATAATAATAATAATAGTGCGTTGGGATTGTTGCGAGCTCTCGCGAGAGGACTCAGCAGAGGACTCGCGAGAGGACTCGCGAAGAATCATCATCCCTTGTTCGGCAGGGTGGCCTCGCTAATACGACGCTGCCCAACGGCCGGAGGGCTCGGCGCACCCTCCGCCCGGGAATGTCCGCCCAACGAACCAACCATTACTACTACGACTACTATTACTACTACGATCACGACCACGACCACGACCACGACCATCGAAACAACGACGACGACCACGACGACGACCAACAAGAACCAACAACAACCATTCAATCGGCGATATTTTATTGCCGATGCGACGACCACGATACCAAAAAATCGTCGCTCCTTGATGGGCACTAGTCTAACTAAACAAAGTAGGGTGAGTGTGTCCGTCGTAATCATTTATTTCGACTCCGACACCTTCTCACAGATCGATTACTTTTCTTTTTCTTTTTTTACCTTGTTTGATCAGTTGCAGATACTGATTGATTGCTTTATCGATTAACTATTATAGAGAGTAATGATCGATTTTAAAATATCTATCTTTCTTAACTTAAGATTATTTATAGCGAATTAAATGGTCATCTGAAAGAAAGTACTATGTTACATATTAAAAAATTTGTAACATTGATAGGCACGTGTGATTAAATAATCGTGATTAATAATCTCTCAAATTTGGTAATGACAATTTGTAATTATACTAAAAAGAGATGGGTTGGGAGATTCTAATACGCAACAAATTGAAAACGTTTGTTTTTAGATAGAAGTTAATTTGACTAGAAAAAAAAAACACAATTATTTCTGTATTCAAATCAAAAAGTTTCAATATAACAACGTATATAGTATGAGTTAAAATTTATATCGTTTCCTGTAATACTTTTTTGTGTATTTTATTTAATATCTCGAGATCACATCCTATTACGCATATTTTTAAACGTGTATAATATCTTGATGTGTAAATCAATGTGGAAAAGAAATTGTAGAAGGAATATACGTGTCATTTACACTGCCGAGTACGAGTTTGTTGATAGCTGTTCGTAATACTCACGAGAGAAACTCATTCACGAGATAGCAATGAACGAAGCATTCATACGTTCGTTCGTTCGTTCGTTCGTTCACTCGAGTTAGCTCTTATACTACGATGATGTTTTCCAACTAGTGTTCTCTGTTTTCCTAAAATAACTTTGAAATAACTCGTTGAATAACGAGAATATACATTTATGTCATAAGATAACACATAACGTAACACGTATAATATACATTTATGTATACGTTTAAAATACGTTGACAACGTAATAATACTGTCACAAATTTACATTTCTATGGTCTTCTTATTTTAGCACGATATTTTTTATTCATTTATTTTAATCGAACATAAAGAAGCGTGCTTTTTAGTTCTATAAGGTTTAAAAAGTTTGTTTTTATTGCCATTGTGAAAATTCATTGCTCGTTGAAGAGTTAATAAACGAATTGTACGTTCGATGTAGTTCATTTAAATTTCGACCTAGAAAACAAGCACATGGTTCGTATACTATATTATCTCACGATTCATTAAATAATACACGTTGTGACTATCATAAATATTATTTTATTAATTTGATCCATTCATACTTCACAAAAGAAATATTTCCTTTAGAAGAATTGTCATTTAATAAAATAAAAAAACAAAAAAAAGTAATCGAGAATTATCCATTATTTTTTACTCGTGGATGTTTCGATTGTATTTGTATATAATCCCCCTCCCCCATGTGAAATAAATTCGTCGTAAATACGTGACGTATCTATACGGATAATGGAAAGTAGCCACGATTTTTTCTAAGAAAATAAGAAATAGAGAGAGAAAGAGAAAGATAGATAGATATAGGTAGATGGATAGATAGAAAGAAAGGAAGAGAATGATAAAGAAAGAAAGAAAGAAAGGATAGAAGAGAAAAGGGGGTAGATGGCGTTCTTAGGGATTTAAGGCTCCCATAAATCCACTCGAAGCATCCCTTGAATCCTCTCGATGGTGTTCGGTCAGTCGGCTTTTACCAGATTGTATTCCTCGATAGTTCTCCTTCGGCAGCAAGCAAGCAAACAACGCTTTTACTTAAAGCTTTCGCAAAATTCTCAGGGAAAAAAACCGTCGGCCTTTTTTCACTTGACTCTTCCTACCAACAACGAATCATCATCTCTCCTTTTCTCTCCCCCTTTTTCCGTCTCTCCCAGCGCGTTCCTTTATCTCCTTTTTAGGTGTAAAGCACAGGTGAGTGCAAAAGACAGGCCTTTCATCTGATACTTACAAAGAGGGGAATGGAAAATGTTTTATTGGTTTCTAAATATTAAATGGAACTTCAATTTCAACGCTTCAACACCTGTATTCTTATTTCAACGTTTGCTTTGTTATATTCAATTTATTTGATCCCTTTTTAAAAATATATCATTATTTCTTTTTCATTTTTATTATTATTCTCAAACTCTCTCTATTCTTTTTTCTTCTTATTATTATTTAAATAAACTATAAATATAAAAATTATATATACTACTACACAGGAATATCCATGAAAACAGATTTATAATTAATATTGTCAACCTATCTGTACGGCAAAATTGATTATTATGAGCTTATCTATAGATGCAATAATTCCCATGGGGGTTAAATCGCGCGAGACACGAATTTCGGTAGACCGGGTCATCCCAATTATCAGAGAGAGAGAAAATCGAGAGGAAAGGAGAGAAATGGAGAGAAAATGTTGTCCACTCGGCAACCTTCCTTCCCTTCCCTTTCCTTCCCTTCATCTTCCGTCCTTATTTCTTTCACTTGGTAGTAGTTCGTTTCGATACTCGAAAAAGGGTGCAATCAATGTAGCGTGCAACGCTTCGATTTAAATTCATGAATAATTCCTCCATCTCCTCCACCGAACTAAAAAGGGCGGGAAGGGGAAGAGGGGGAACTTCAAGATCGACGAGCTTTTCTTCCTCCTCCTGTTTCTCTTCCTCGTCTTTATTTTCTTTTTTTTTTTTTTATTCTTCTTCTTGTTCTTCTTCCTTTTTATTTTCTTTCAACTTCGATAGTGGGTATCGATCGATAAAACTTTAATCGAGATTTAATCAAGAAAAGATCTAATTATTTGGAAACTTTGAGATAAAAAAAATCGTGGGAATAGAGGGAAACCCTTATCAAAAAGAAATTACTATAGTTTCGTATCACGTTAGAGAATTGAAAAATCTCTTGCGTGTCGATGCAAAATGAACTAATTATTATTATTCATGTGGGTGGTGGTGTGTTGTTCTTTTTTTTTCTTCCGATAAGATTAAATCGGTAATATTTATTTACTTTTTGTTTTATTATATTATATTTATTTTTGTTAATTATTTTTCTTGTTTTATAGAGGGAGGCTACGCAACGAGATGTTGAACGAGAAAGACGACAACGATTGGAGGCCGAAGCTCGGCTACGAGAAGCTACAGCTGAAGCTGAACGTGCGAGATCTAGGGTACATCATTTACAAAGGGAATTGGCAAGGTTAGTCAAATATTTATTATTAATATTTCATTCATTTCTTTAAATTTTTATATAACTAATTTAATAACACAGAGATAATAAAAAATTTTGTTCTAGAATTGAATACGAACAATAGTAAAAGCAATTTTGATTCTTTACAAATTTAATCTTGCGTATTTGATAAAACAATAATTCAAACACGTGAATATAATAGCATATATAATTAATAAATCAATAAATTAGAACTACTTCAATTCTGGACGAACATAGACATTTTTTTCGAGTAACAAATAATAAAAAAAGAAACCTCCCTCCCATCTCGGATACAAACGTGTACGTAATGACAGAGATTTTCGTTCTCTCCGGCTTTTTTTTTCTTTTTTGTATTTTTCATTTTCTCTTACCCATTGGTCTTTGGCACGGTTTTTACCCTCGTTTGACTCGATAACACGTTATGAACGTCGCTTATTTCCTCGCTTATTTCATCGAGCCGCAGTGAGAGGAAGAGAGAGAAAGAGAGAAAGAGAGAGAAAGAGAAAGCTGGTTGTGGTAGGTATTTTATATTCGGTGGACCAGACCACGCGGTATAAAAATGCCCGAAGGAAGGTTATAACGTATAAATAATGAGAAAGATTGGAGGTGGGTAATGGGGGAAGAAGGGGGAGCAGAGAGAGAAGTGTTTCACGCGCCGATAACCAGAGAATTCGATGCTAAATCATCAATATTGGCTTTTGTCCAATGATATATAGTTGCGTATCGTTCGTCCTTCTTCATTTTTGACCCAACGACGACGCACCTAAAGGGAGGGGAAAGAGAATATCAAAAGAATTGAACAGAGGAAAGATCGAAATGCTTTTTTAAAAAAAATAACAAGAGAAAGAGAATAATAGATAGATAAAATAGATTGATTTTAAACCGAAATCAAAAAAACTAATAGGATATGGGGAGAAAAAATATTATAACCGAAGGTACATTATATAATTATCTGATAATAAATTAATAAGAATAAAAACTTGTCAAAAGGATTGACCTAATAAATAATAATGTTAAAATTGTTCAATATTTTGATTCTATCGAAATGAACAATTACTAATTTGGAAATTTTTCTGTAAAAAATAGAAATATAACAGTATTGTTTATTTAAATGTAAAATATTAAATGAAAAATATCATTATATTGGTTAACCCCCAATACAAGGGAATAGAAGATAATTTGGAAGTTATGTTAAGAATTTCTGTATCTACAAATCGGAGAAAATCAATTGCATAATCGTTTTAGTAGCGCTAAGTTAAGAGCTAATACAAATACGAAAGTTTAACGAGAGAGGAGCTTTTAAAGCCGATTAACCCTTCCGATATTTCCAACCAAGTGTGTACTTACTTACGAAACTAAACGAAAGTAAAATCGGCTTACTCAAGGAAGAAAGAAAGAAAGAAAAAGAGATGAAAAGCCTATATAACGATCTTCAAATATAAACTTCCAATTTTTCGTTGTACCTTTCGTTCGTGAATCTGTAGAGTTTTTTTTTTTCTCTTCAACAAGAAGAAGAAAAAGAAAAGAATACGCGTATCAAGCCAATTCTATCCGTTTCTTTATCTCTCTCTCTCTCTCTCTCTCTCGCTCTCTCTTCTTATTTCATATGATTCAAAGTAGAAAAGGTGAAGGAAGAAGAAGAAGAAGCAGGAAGAATCGTTAGAGGTAGTATTCAATTAGGATCATTTCAGTGAGGATTAAAATTTAACCGTGTGGGGGGCTCTTCTTAACGCCTACCTTGATTTCTTATATGTTGTGTGGTGTTATTATTATTATTATTATTATTATTATTATTATTATTATTATTATTATTGTTGTTGTTGTTGTTGTAGGATGGAAGAATCATCGCGTGGATTGTTGCAACACAAGCAAAGGGCCGAACAGTTGAAGCAAGAAAAGACCGCGCTCACGCTATCCTACGAGGTAAGAAAAATTCCACCCCACACCATCGTAACAGCTGCCAACCATCATTATTCGCGAGTTAATGTTCTCAAAAATTCTTTTGATCGAATTTTTATATATATATATATACTGGCACACTATACTAACAATGAGCAAGAGTATAATTTATTTCTAACAAAGATTAATCTATGGTTATGAATTAACAATTAACATTGTGTTGAGCTTTTTGTTGGGTACATTGTGTACGTTGATTTTTTTAATATCAGAATTTTAAATAATTTATATTTAAATAAATAATACACCAATATATGTATTAGCTTATATCGTTAGAAAATATTTTTCAGAATTATTCGAATACCAAATACCAACGTTTCACTGTAACTCACTGTTTCGGTGGGAGGAAGGGGGGTGGGTGGGTAGAAACAAATTAGAAATACGTATGTGCATTCAGTCGATTTGATTGTACACACGTGTGTATATCATCAAAGGTATATTTACGTATATAACTTTAAACTATATTAATCAGAGATAGCAAGTCAGAATTTCAACAAAAGGGAAAGTTCATGGAGCTATGTATGGCTCGATAAAGAGGGGAACCGTAAATACGACGTTTGCTAGCAGCCCTTTATACTTTACGATGTACTACGCTATCTCGTTCACGGACGGTTTCCCTCTAAAAGAGTCGTACTTTGGTCCGACTGGAGGGTGGTTCACATTGTAGGCCCCACGAAATATCTTTTATTATCGATCAACTCTAGATCCTAAAATTTCAAAATGTTTTTTTCTTTCTTTTTTATTCGTTTTCATACACATATAAATTATTTGAAAAACATAGACGTACACATAAAAGACAATAGTATTCTCAATGAAATTTCGCAGATAAAAATGTTGAAATCGGAGAAATGAAAAAAACAATCGTTCCATTTTCTCCGGTCGAAGATGACAGAAAATCGTTGTTGTTACCCTTCGCTCTCGAAAAGAATACCGACCGAGGAGAGAAAAAAAGGGCTGGAAGGGTAGGATGATGAAGAATGGGGGAGTGGGGTCGAATACAGAGGGTGAGGATAGACATTAACAGTGGGATGAGAGAACCGCTGGTTGGTACGACCGTTATAAATCAGACACACGCACCCTCTATTAGCGTTCCTGTCCCTGGCAGCTCCTAAGCTCTAATTTAACGTTAACCGCCTTTCTGCTAATAACGCGTTGACGCTTTATTAACTCTACCAGCTAATTGCGATAAATGCAATATCAGTAGGTACTTGAAAACAAGATTAATAAAAAAAAGCAAAAGAAAAAAATTCCATTTGTGTTACAATAATCCTTTAACCACCCGGTCGTTGTCTTGTTTAGGCACGAGTACATCAGTATCAGGTCCAGATCTCAAAGTTGCAATTGGAGAACGAGTCGATGCGCGGTCAATTGCGTGGATTGGAAGCTGCCTGTGCTGGCGAGGTGCATGCTGCCTTGGTTGCACGTTTGGCGACCTTGGAAAACGAACACGCAGCTCTGGCTCGTGACGCGGATGCGCAACGTCGTCAATACGAGCGGTGCCTCGACGACGTCGCCAACCAGGTGGTCCGTGCCCTTCTATCCCAAAAGGTTCATCCAAAACTTCATTCTCCCTCCTTCATTTAACTTCACTTAACTTTTTTTCTTTTTTTTGGACGTGAATTTAAGTACTTTATATTCCCTGAATTTTAAAACCAATTCGCATGTACTAACATAAATGTTGCAGAAGATTTTCTGTAAATTAATCTTTAATTTAATTAAATACATTAAAAAAAAAACACACCCACGAGTAGTATAATGCCTGTTAACGAGTTCAAATGTACTGATACATGTCCACATTTGTTTAGGGTTTCAGGGAAGAGATCGGTGCGTTGCAGAGGCGCATACGAGAACTCGAAGCTCAAAATCGAGCGCTGTCGGGTCTCCTAGCTCAAGCAGCGAGTCCTGGAAGTCCCACTGAACTGATACAAAATATACTCGAAGCTGGGCCAGCTGCATTGGTAGCTGCCCTTAGCTTGGATCCATCCTGGGTTCCACTTTCTAGACCACGTTCTCTTAATTTACAAATACCCGTTATGGCAGCTGCAACAAAGTGTCGACGAAACAGACCAACACTAGGTATTACATTTGAAAAATAAAATAACAATCTGTGATTTACTTTTTCACCACTATCTACCGTTATTCGTTATTTCAGGTCAAAAACCTTCAACGGGTTCAGGATCAGCGTCAAATGGGACAACGGGTGCCGCGGAAGAAGAAGGTAGCGAGAGTCCTGAAAGTGGTAACAGGGATGAGGGTTACTCGACAATGTCGAGCGATGTTCAAGGTGAAGGTGCTCGTCAAGAACCTTCCTCGCGTGGATTGGAAGATCTCAAAGAGGCAACCGATGAGACCGAAGGCGACGTTTCACCGGACGCGCGTTTGATCGCGTTAGATGCCGGAGATCCTGATGTTCTCTTTCTACCTCTGAATTTAACTCTTGGAATTAATCCACGGCACAGTTATCCACCGAGCAAAGACCTTTTACCCTATCAACACGTGATGCGTAGCTTCTCGGACAGTCATCTTTGTTTGAAACTCACTGCGACGAGTAATTTCACGCCGTACAAATTACCGAGCCCCATGGGATCCTCCTCCCTACTTCTCATAGAAGAGGAGGGCTGGGATGCCGAGTACGTACAGCAATGGCTCAGGTTCGTCCATCGAGCTTCCTCCTTAAACCTTTATACACGTTTGCTGCCACGGAAATTACTCTGATGGATAATACCAAATACTCTCTCTCTCTCTCTCTCTCTCTCTCGACATTATTCAAATTTATTTCAGATGTTTACGTATTGGACTGATTCATAAATAAAATGTCGATATAAATAAGGTACTTATTTATGAATAAAAACGAATGATTTTTATCAGGATCAATTTTCACGAATAAATTAACCGACATATATACAACAGGGGATGTTTTATTGTTTCATAATTATTTTTCTACGGAAAATAATTCTTAATTGAACTTACGCGCATAAAATATAAAATATTGGTAGTGAACGTTAATAATATTTCCTACTTGTCCTTATTTATTTTATATTCCATTCGATTTGTCGAAACTTCTCACGCAAAAGAAATATATATATATACATTTTATATCGATGGATTATAATAAGTTTCTCCTATCGTATCTTTAGATTGGACGATAGCAGAAGCGCTCAACAGCATCGAGATCTACTCGAGTTGGAATATGATAGGGCGGAATTGGAAGACTGGAGTTTTTCTTTGTCGACAGAGGACCTCGTTCAAACAGAATCTACAACGTGGAAAGAATCGAATGCTTGTACCGCAATACCTGCACTCCCTGCGATCAAAGAACACAATCCCTTGGAACTCGAAGAGGACGCGAATGAATGTTTGTGGAATGGTGCCAGTTATCTCGCCGATAGAGCAGGGGGTGAATTGGTACAATTTATTCATATTATTTTAATCAATTCAGTCACGGAATTTAAATAATTTTCTGTATTTACTTTAATATCAAAGATAAAACAAATATCAATAGTATAATCATTTTCATTTAATTTGCGTAATTCAAATAATATTCATTGAAACATTCATATCACGCGAGGATGGAACAACCCACGCGTGTTTTTTTTTTCACTATACACAAGCAATATAATAATATAAATTAATAAACGAGTGTCTCTGTAATTGGCACTATGATGGAAAAGGGTTCAACAATCATATAATTACTTTTTATTCTCAACGATTCAATTCTCAATTCCATGACTAATTGGTCGGCCTATATAATATTGTAAAAGAAAAGCAAATGATTAAAAATTTATTTAAATTGATTGCAGGTTGCTCTATTGATGGACACGAGAACTGCCGGACCTTGGCCTTATGCTTCAAGCCCTGGTGCTTCCTGGAGTAGCGAAGAAGGTGTTATGGAAAATTCGAGTAAAAGATCATCGGCTGCTCTATCCGGTTGCAGCGATGATCCCGATTCACCTTCGATCGGCACCGATTTCACCAGGGACTTTTATAGATTGG
The DNA here is from genome assembly GCF_001313835.1 of Polistes canadensis. Lineage (NCBI taxonomy): Eukaryota > Metazoa > Arthropoda > Insecta > Hymenoptera > Vespidae > Polistes > Polistes canadensis. Next base: position 226,704 of record NW_014569572.1, read on the forward strand.
TTAAATTCGAAAGTACCAAAAGTCTCGCGAGTACTTCCTCGAGAAGCGGGAAACCACCTACCGATAGGGAACAAGCCCTTCAAAGCGTTCTTTCCTTCATAGCCGAACAACAAATGTATTTGGCTGAATTACCAAGTAATTCTTCGGAACAAAACGATACCCAAGGGCCACCGACGACCCATTCGATCGAAGGTAATTATTGAATCAACGTGATACTGATGATAAGTTTTTCAAACATCTCCAAATACGTATTTTTATTTCCTATGCATATAAGTTTCCGAATATATGTATACGACATTTTATTTATATATATATATATATATATATTGTGATCATTTTATTAATTTACGTCTTAGTTATAAGAATCTTGTATATGTAAATTATTTAAGTACGTAATTTTATTTGTCTCATTGTCATATCAAAAACGTGTTTTTGCTACATCAATAAAACAAGATGATTCTCAAATATACGATTATTTTTAATTTATCACAGTTTCATCATCATTTTAAGAACCCGTATCGGTAAAAGAATTTTTCGGAAAGGAAGATGTTTTCTTTTTTTTTTTTCTTCTTTCTTTTTTCAAACATGAAATATTACGTTTGATAATATTTTCAGAAAATGCTGGAAATAGAAGCGAATGTCCTACCGTCGAAGGTGCTTCCATCAAAGAAACGGAAAGATCTCCGTCGTCGCAGGAAAGTGCTCATTCGGAAAATATAATCGAAGTGAGCAACAACGAGGATGATCCGCTTGAACAAATAGCAGTACCTCCTTTGCAAACCGAAGATAGAATGCTCGGGGTTATAGGGTCTAACAGTTTAGGGGCTGTAGGTTATACAACGGTAGCACCCACAGAATTGGTTGCTGTTCCCGAAGAAGATGAGGAAGCGGCAACATCTTCGACCCCTAGCACGGTTGTAAGTTAAAAAAAAAACAAAAGAAAAAAAACAAAATCTTCAATAGACATTTTAACACGTTCCACCCATCCTCAGAATATAGAAAATGATTTGTTCATTTCGTTTCGTCAGGTTAGCCCTGCGAGAGCACCACTCTTGGTCGAAGGTAGGGATAGGTCGTTGAGCTTCCACGAACGAGCAACGTCGAAGGACGTTATCGACGAATTAAATCGAATGATTAGAAAAGGGGAAGATAGTACGGTCAGTCAAGACCCTCAGGTAGCCCTCGAAAAATTGGATCTTGCTTGCTGCTGCCCAACTGGTTGGGTTCACGTTGAACGTGATATCGACTTCACAGATCCTAAGGTAGAACATTTTCATTTCTCTTCTTTTAATAATGGGTTTTCAAATTTTACGCGAGCAACCTAATATTAAGGGTAATACAAAAGTAAACCTAATTTTTGATGAAAGAAAAGAAACAAGTATTTTCTATATAAAATGGATGTTAGTTTTTGATGCAGTACGTTTAAAATTTATTACATGATAATTATTGATATATTGTCATTATTATTATTATTATATTATCTGTTTAGAATTTGGAATGTATGCATTTAATCTCGTAAACGTATTTATTTTCTTTCATTTGAAGGCCAGAGCAAACCTTCTAGACGTGATGTTAGCAAGTAGCGAAAGTTCTTCGGCAACCTCGAGCAGTGGTTCCGCAGGTAGCGATTCCGGGGATGAACCACCGGATTATCGACACTTACACAGGCTACATCGTTACCGACGACAAAAGAAAGGTATCATTTTTTCCTAAAGATTCAAACGCGTCTCTCCGTTTCTACTATTTTTCTTGCATATCGTCTCTCGTTAAAACAGTGGTGCGAAACTTAATGAATAACGCGATATTTTTACCTTAAAAAAACATTCAATTTGATTTAATGATATTATTATAATATAATTAATAAAAAGAAAACATCTTTAAAAGTAACAGAAAATTCGCAATTGCGAATAAGATGGAATTTGTTACAATGAAATGTTTTGTTACAGAGGATTAAATTGAATTCACGAGCACCTTTCGAAAAAAAAAAAATGTCAAAATAATATTTCTATACGTAATTCGATTTGTTCGATTAAAAATAATCTATATGTTTATAGATTGAATGAATGAGAAAATATAATATTGCAAATATAAATAATTAACGCACCACTGTCATAAAGTATAAAGAAAAACAGAAATGAAAAAAAAAGAATAAAAATTAAAATACCTTCCCTCGCTCGAACGCGAGCACGTGTATCGTTTGATTATTTAAACAAAAAAAATATATATATTCACTTCGCTTACTCGTTACCGCTCATCTCGTCGTTCTATCGCACCTTCACCAAACAAAAAATATACCTATGAGTAATCGATCATTTTTGAAGATGACATCGAATACCTTTTATCTACTCGTATCAACGAGCCGTACTCACTTTCAACGCTTATTAACACTGATTTCATGGAAGGCTGCGATTTTCTATTAAAAATGTGCTTAACGATAATATCGATAATTAATTATAAACAATAAAAATCTATCGATGAAACCTTTTCATTGAAAAAAAAAAAAATACTTTAAATATCTTGCGACAGGAATGTGGTACATTTTTTTTTAAACGAAAGACCATATTCGTTTTTCGAAAATAATGAAAAGGCCGCATCGATCACTAACTCACGAAGTGAAACATACTAATTTACAATATTTTCATAATAATACATCATCCATCTATATTTTATATCAACACAAAAATGTGGACTTTACGTTGCTGGTTTCCTTTTTCTGTCCTATGAAATACTATTCTTCCTTAATAGAATTTTATAAATGTGTTGAGTTTTGTTAACAGTATTCTTTTTTTTTTTGGATTAATTATATCGATTCGTGTTTAATTCATTTACTAACTTATTTTGATAATACAAAATGTCCTAGTGATAAAACACTATCAACTATGATGTTTCGGTATTAATTATAAATATATATAATACACAACGCGATAAAATATAAAATGTCATCAATATCTTTTAACAAGTATCGATAATCGTTAAACACAGCTGTATTTTCTATTACCTAAAAGAAAAAAAAAATGCCTTTACATTCTAAACGTGTCAATATTAATTTGATTTTGTTTTTAACTGAAACGTGCTCACGCTTCGTATGCTTTCGTATGCTCGCTCAAAGGAACGTCCTTACAAAAATGTTAACAACTTTGTAAACGATTTATGTATATGTTACCGTCAAAGCCGGAAATCAGTCATTACTAGTAATTCCTCGACATTACTATGAATGCAAAGAGCCTTCAGACGAAGTTGGAAATTGACAAATTCTATAGAATATCAAAGTATTATGTTCACAATGCTTAGGAAAAAACTGTAAGAATTCTTCTGTTTCCGACTTCATCGGAATGCTCTTTGCATTGATGAGAATGCCAAGGAATTACTAGCAATGGCAGATTTCCGGCTATGACAGTAACATATACATTATATATGCATTATCGATAAACAAGATGAGATCGAGACGGTTTGATTTAATTTGAAAAATGAAAAAAGAAGTTTGATACGTTACATGCATATCTAATTGTTTTCAAATAATTCGATAATTCAAGAAGAAAAATTATTCACAACGAGGATGACATGTTATAACATTTATTATTTTCATAATCGTTTCGAAGTAAACTATGGATACTTCTTTAAATCAAGAATCTCCAATATTGTAATAAAAATATATTTTACGATGAAATATTTTTTCGTTACGAATCCAAACCAAAAAAAAATTAAATTACAAAGAGTGTTGAAAAAAATGTTAAACGACGAATCGTTCAATCTCATCTGCATCAAATAAACAAAAAAGCAGCTTTAACAAAATGTCACACGACTATTACTTAAACACACACACACACACACACAAAAATAAATACTTCCCATATGTATACGTTTAATACGGTCGCATACACGAATTAACACAATCGCTAGTAGCTCTCGCTGTACATAGCTTTGTTTTTTTCCATATTTTCTGTTCAGATGGTAGCTCCTACGCGGTGTGCTTTGATTGTCACAAGAAAAGCTACGTAGTTCGGCTTAGTGACGAACAATTTCTATAATCGTCTCTAACCAGTCGGGAAGGATAATGTGTGTTACATCGAGAACAACTTTGATTCGATCCAGCGTACGGAACTGTACGGAATTGTACGATTAGAAAAATGGGTTTGGTTTACTACCTCTCCACATTGGCTCTTATACTAACAGAATTATTAACCAGATATGACGAGGGTAACGAGAAAGATGCAACGCGAAAGATAATTCTTTACGCAATTCCACCTTTTAACAACATATCATTTTGTTCTTTCGACGAAAAAAAAGTTGTTTTTTTTTTCTTTTTTTTTTATCTATTTAACATTTATCCATACAACATATATAGGTATATAATAAAAAAAAAATATAACTATAGATAAATTTATTAGGGATCAATGCTAATCCGATCGTAAGTAATTGTATTTATTATCACAAACCGAATTACCTGAATTATTGATATTCCATCAAATTATTATTAGAATGATAATTAGAGCAAAAAACCATGAAATGTCGTAATCATTTGTATCCATCTAAATATTCTACATACAATTTTTCATTGTTAATATATGTATATTTTGTATAATTATATATCTATCATTTTGTACATACCATAAATATTTCATTATTTCGTTTATCATCATTGACTTTACTCTCTCCTTTAATTTTGGAATTGCGTCAAGGATCAGAAACAAACTCGATCTAATTTCTCTCTTGCGATGAAACAATTCAATTTTGATTCTTCATTATATGGATGATAATAATAATTGCGTGAATATATTATATATTAGACCAAGAGATTAAACTTCGTAAAAAGTAAATCGTAAAAGAGAAATTAATTGGAAATATAATTATTAACAAAAAATGGTACACGCGAAGAAGGTTGAAAAGAAATATAAGGGAGAAAGAGAGAGTGAGAAAGAGAGAGAGAGAGAGAGAGAGAGAGAGAGAGAGAGAGGAACAAAAAGTGAAACAAAAATAAAATAGAGGGAAAGGAGAGGTAATATGCAAAAGAAACAAACATACAAAAAAATATGAAAAATCCAAAATCTAAAGAAAAGAACAAACAAACAAACAAATCGATAAAAATAATAATCCAAAAAATGAAAAAAGAGTGCTAAGCCGAGCTACTCTGTGTCCGCAATAAAACCGGTATAGGAAGAGAGAGAGAGTGAGCGAGGGAGAGTGAAAAAATGAGAGAGAGAGAGAGAGAGAGAGAGAGAGAGAGGGAGAGAACGCGAGAGAGATAGATAGAGAGGGAATGAGAGGGAGGTAAAAAGAGCCAAAAAGAGTGGAAGTTATCTGAGGCATGTTGACCCGCTGCGCTTGGTTTCTCAGCATCAGCGGCACAGGCACAACGCGTCCTAAGACCATCTACCTGGGGAACCTCAAGGCCGTCCATAATCGACCGTGGCGAGGACTTTTTCGTGAGGTACGGGGAAAAGGAACGCGAGGCAGTGGCATCGTTTGATTTTCTCGACGAGATAGTACCATCCTCATCAGCATGCTCGGACGACGTTGCATCCGAGCACGGTGGTGGTGGTGGTTCTGACAACAAATTGGATGTCGTTGTTGTTGTTGCCCCCACCCCCGCCCCCGCCGCCGATTTGGACAACAAAATTCTTCAAATTTCGACTACAATGACTTTGACGACAACGACGACAACAAATTCCCTTGAAATCGACGAATTGACGAAACAACCCTACCACCTCAACGAGGAAGAACATTCGCTTTAGAACGAGGATACGAATTTTCCACTTTTCTACTATACGCTTTATGACGCGAGAACACGAGAGATATAGAGGTGGTGCTCCTGGTGGTGGTGGTGGTGCTGCGTTATTTTATCTAATTTTTCCTCTAAAAAGAAACAAAAACAAAAATGAACAAAAAGAAACGTGTACGCGCCCCTCAAATCTCGTGCCTAGTCCAACGAGCTGCTGGGATATATACTGAGAGAGAGAGAGAGAGAGAGAGAAAGAGGAATGAAAGGTAAAGAATGATAGGACCAATCTACGTATGATTTGTGTGTAATGTATGTATGCATGCATGTGTGTGTGTATGTGTATATTCTTTCGAACTGCTGGTTGTTAATAAGCGCTCTTTTCTAAGAGACCAAGAAAAAAAAACAAATGAAAGAAAAACCACATACGTGAGAACACAATAATTGTGTATTTGTTTGTGAAAAGTATAAAAATAATCCCGTAAAAATACGATCTCTCGTAATCGTTTTAAAAATATATGTGAGTAGAAGCAGCATCTCTCATCCCCACGTACGAGAGAATAGAATTATTGCTTCCGGATTCATATGAGGGGAAAACAAAAAGATAAATTATAAAATGAGGAATTAAAAGAACAAAAAAAAAAAAAATACAGAGAAAACAATATATATAGATATATGTGAAACAAATACACGTATAACGTAAGTACCTATTAGAAGCGTTTAGAAAACGCGTTGATAAGGATACATGGTAGGATATCCCGGTAGGTTTTAAAACTATAAGTACTTACTTACTTAAAATTAAAAAAAAAAAATAAAAAAAAAATCGAAAAAAAAAGTAAATACATACATAGGAACGTCGCCCATTGGTCAACGTACTTAGAAATCGACATATTGGGATTTTTCTTCGTAGAAGAATTAAAAAAAAAAAAAAAAGAAAAAAAGAAAAAAAGAGAGAAGTAGAAAGTTTCCAACGATGCGTATATGTGTGTACGATAATCAATAGGAATAAGAGAACGAAAATCAAAGTTTCTATCGAATAATAATAATAATAATAATAATAATATTAATAATAATATAATTAATAATAATAATAATATTAAACAAAACAAAAAAAAGACGAGTCCTTGTTATTATCGTAGTCGCTGTTCCAACGTTAAGTACCTACAAATCGTACTCAACGATTTACAAAGTTCGATTCGAAATACCTGCAATAGGATTTACGAATGCGTTTATTATCGGTGCTCGAAAGAACCATTCAGAGCTCTCTTCTTCTTCTTCTTCTTCTTCTTCTTCTTCTTCTTCTTATAAAAGATTAGTCTTCATTCAAACATCTTTTAAAAGCTCGTCATATAAAATTGACTATGCGCAACTTCTCCTCATGGAATTATCTTTCTTCTTCTTCTTTCTTATGGCCATGACGTGTTGTTCATTCTTAGATCATTTAACGAATTGAAATTTACTCTTATTAGTTAAATCGTCGAAGTATATAAACTTGTATACTTGAATACATTAGTAAAACCATCCTTCTTACTCAGGGCCCGTACACACACATATATAATCATTAAAAAACCATAAGCGAAGATCGGTTTTTGTTAAACCCTTTGAGCAGTTCTATGGATGCACGTGTTGTTCATTCTTAGATCATTTAACGAATTTAAATTTACTCTTATTAGTTAAATCGTCGAAGTATATATACTTGAATACATTAGTAGAACCATCCGTCTAACTCAGGGCCCGTACACATATATAATCATTAAAAAACTATAAGCGAAGATCGATTTGGATGCACATATGCGTTCAGCAAAAGCTCTTGATGTGGACTATGAACTCATATTTCTGTCTAACAGTTTTTTTTTCTTAAATAAAATGAATACTTGAGTATTCCTTTTAAATAAACTATTAATTATAGTCGATTTTTGATTATACACAATTAAACAATAAAATATATATATATATATATATATTTATTTGATGCAAAAAAATGTCATAATAATTTATTGTTAATTGTACTCGGTATATTCCATTCGAAATCGATTGCAATCGCTAGGACGCACATAGTTCATACATAAAACTTATACAGGAAGTATTCAAAGCTCAAAGGGTTAATCGAAATCTTTCGATGATACCTTTAAACTAAAGTGTTTGATATTTTATCGTTAATTTATACATATATATATATTGGATATATTTAATAATTATTGACGAACAAATGAACAATCCTGCTGTATACGTCAGACGTTATTGGCTCAATTACCAATCACATTGGACTAGACAGAGACACAATCGATGTCTCTTTGTCCTTTAAAGTTCCATAATTTAGCGATAGAGAACAGCAGTCCATTCTATATACGTCGATGATATTTATTGAAGCAAAAGTTTAAAGAAAAAAAAAAAAATTAATTAAGAGAGAGAGAGAGAGAGAAAAAAAAAAGATAAGAACAAATAATCAAGAACCCGTCTTGCAACGTCCTTATCTATCCTTTATCTGATTAACAAAAAAAAAATAATAATAAATATATAAAAATAAAAATAAAAAGGAAACAAAAGAGAACGGAAAGGAAAAATATTCTTGAATCTTTTAAATCCGTCGATCTTTCTCTAAAGAAAAAAAAACATTAACTCGCGAAGTGAATGATGAATTTTTGTCGCTGTCTGTACTCCATCATTCGTTTTAACAATAATAAGATCGATCGATCGTCGAACAAGTGACTACTTTATCGTTCGATACTTTTAAAACGAAGAGATATTGGAAAGATAAAAAGAAACCTGTATAGTTTGCTTCCAAACATTATGTAACATAAGAATAGATTTGAAAGAAGTAGTGGGATTAGCGCTTTGTTCCCCGAATTATCGGTGATTAGATGTAGCTAAAAAAAGATCGTGATGTATTCTAGAAAATATCGAATGAACGAAATTATAACAACGCTTATATAAATAAATAGTTCAACAGTTTTCGATTGTGCGGTAAGAAAAATATTATTTATCGCAAAGTGTGTGTTGTGCTAAAGTTTCAATTTAATTTTTATACAAAATGCCGTTTTTTTTTTGTTACGACAAAAATAAAAATAAAAAATAATTTAATAAAATAATTAATTAATAATCGATTCTTGCTGATGAATTAAATTATATAATTTAAAATCTGCAAATTTTGTTAATTGAAAACATTTTTAAACACCGAGCACGTATTATCGTAGTTTGAAAAACCGCTGTTATAGATCATCGAAAAGAGAGAGACAGAGAAAGAGAGAGACAGAGAAAGAGAGAGAAGAAGAGAAACAATTAATTAAAAGTCAAACATTTGGTCAAATTACTAGGAAATAACATGATTAGTATGTATGACGTAGTTAAATAATAACGAGTCCATAGAAAACCAAGATACCTATTTTACACGTTAGAGATACACACATCGAATACGAACGTCACTTGGTATTTTGAATAATTCGAAAGGAAGAAAGAAAAAAAAAAAAAGAAAAAGTAAAAGATCAATCAAGTAGAAAAGACTGCACGGCTGGAAAGTTTAATTACAATCTTTTTCTTTCTCGAAATTTCTCGTCTTTGGCAGAAAAAGAAAAAGAAAAAAAAAAGAAAAAAGAACAGAAAGAATTAAAATATAAAATCATTATAGAAAATGTTATTCATAATAGCGATCGAGAGAGCTATCGTTACAAATTTAATCGTGAAAAATATAAATTCAACGAGAAGTAATTTGAATAAATTATTAACGAATTTAAAAGACAAATAAAAACGTCGAAATAAATTTCAATCGATGCTAATAAGACGAAAAAAAAAAAATTAGAGAAGTATTATATACGTATATATAACATCGTTGCGCAAAACATTTCAATTAATTCAATAATCAAGGATTAAATATAACACGGCGCTAGCAACGAGCGAATAAATAGAAAAGAACAAATACTTTTTTGTCCTTGCAGTCTACAAAAATTAATCATTTTTCGGATATAGTTGTAAGATATTTGTAAACTCTGTTCGTTACTGTCATTACAAGATAAGACAGAAATGATACAGCGAGCGAGAGAGAGAGAGAGAGAGAGAGAGAGAGAAAGAGAATGAGTTCACATGCGCGTATTTGTATGCGTGTTTGAGAGAAAGAGCGAGAGAGAGAGAGAGAGAGAGAGAGAGAGAGAGAGAGAGAGAGAGAGAGAGAGCTGAGGGAGGCGATGAACGCAAGCCCGACTTTACGTTGTAAATAGTAATGTATTATAGTACAACGGATGTAAGTTATCCTCCCTTAATCTTAATAAATTATGACAATATAAGAATGATATACGATTATGACTATTAATTTGAGTGCATATTTTTTCCTCAAACTATTTTTCATTAAACATATTTTCAGTCGATCCTGTAAAAAAAAAGAAAAAGCGTAACTGGCTAAATTTGATTTTATGAAAAAATATTTTATCGATTGTTTATCAAATTTCTTACATTGGACAATACACGATTGTGTATGATAATGTAAGAGTTTAACAATTAGTATAAGTTGAATAACGGTAAGAAATCATTTGAAAGGAATCTTTATTCCTTTCCTAAAAAAAATAAAAAAAAAAATAATAAAAAGTTGTTTATCAATGTTTGTGAAAATTTAATATTCCTTCATGGTTACGGTGTATAAGGAATAAATTCATTTCACGAGAAATTTCATTTCAGTAAATGTACTGTAAAATTAAGCTCTCATCTGAAAAATCTTGGAAATCGATTATTTCGCTAAAACAGGCTTTTATTTTCATCAGGAAAAAAAAGGGAAAAATTTGTTTGTCGATAAGAGTAATTTTATGAAAATAAATTTACTTGTGCGTAGAATAATGCGTTCATCAAATCATAAATCAATCTCCTTATTGTACAAAAAATAAAATTAATTTATAAACTCGTCAACGACACTAAATCTCCATTTAATTCGTTGATTTGTAAATATAATAATACGTATATTTATATTTCTCCAGTCAGTTAATATTATGCAATTTGATGAAAGTAATTATCTCTCTTATAATTTAATTTATTATTTTTTTTTTTGTTATTATTATATATATATATATATATATATATAAAATAAAATACTTTAAACTTTTTCATCGTTTGCAGTTACAAATGTCACGGATCGTATCGACAAAATATTATATATATATTTTTTTTTCTGCAATGTGTCTCTTTTTTCTCGTCATTTAAATTTTGTGGCTTTCTTTTTTTCCCTAAGCATCTCGTAAAACTATCACAAAAAATACTGGTTTCCAAACGATAACACAAAAAAATTAAAAAGAAAAAAAAAGAAAATAATACATAAACACGTATATAGTTTAATTTACGCAATTAAGTTGCCTTTCCAATCTATAAAATTTTTAGAAGCTAGAAAACAACAAACACGCATTTCGTGTTTGTAAAAAAGAAAAGAACGAATATTGCTTCCAATTATCAAAATTAATTTCATCGTTAATTTTTATATGCTATGTAGTTATAGGATAATAAAAAAAAAAAGGAAGAAAAAAAAAGAAAACAAAAAGAAATAGATATATTATAAACAAGAAAAATAATACTCTTAAATTGTTGTTATTGTCTCTTATACCCTGTAACCTCTTCTTTCGGAATTCTTTATCGAATTTGCTAGGCATAGTGCGAATATAATACCGATCAGCTGCAAATAAAAAAAGAAAATCAATTAAGAAATCCATTGGGTTTCTCCCTTCGTTTGATTTTAAAAAGAGTATACACAGTAAATATTAAATACATTGAAAAGAATTCTAAGAAAAAGAAAAAGAAAAAGAAAAATTGAAAAAAAAATCGGTAAACTCACCTCGACTACGGCTATACCGATTGCAACACCACCCAATACTACACCAGCATAAACAAGGAAATCTTTTACAGCATTGGCACATCCATGTTTGAAGGCCTGTTCTCTTGGACATTGTGAGTACATATCTACGTCATTGCAACAGCTCCAAGGTATAGTCTTATTAGAATTAATTCTATCGTAATCATCTTTTGAATCGATACCACAACATTGCAACTACAAAACGAAATAAAGATAAATATATATGTATTATACATAAATTTATGTACAACTAATATCCCCGTATTACAGGATACCCTTACAGTACATGATATCTTATTAACACTTTAATACGATTCAAGAATACATATTTTACTCTAACATGATATAAAGATTTAAAAAAAGTCCCATATGATACAGAACCTAATCAAATTAAGTGCAAACATTATCGCATCATCCGATAAATAATAGAAAATTAAATTTAACAGAAAGAAGATAATTCAACTAATTAATTATAATGAAAACTATATTAAAACTTATGGAACAATTAATCTCTTTCGAATTTTGTTGTTGATTGTAAATAAAAAAAAAATATCCGATACGTTTAGAAAAATTGATTAAACATTGTTATACTTACGTTCTTCTGAATGACGTCTATAATTTCTTGACTCGTGTTAGAAGTCCAATATTTGTTGAATAATTCTGCGTACGAATTCTTAACATTTATATTAGAATCTTTGAAGACGACAAATGCGTAAATCGCAACGGCAATTTGTATTATAAATATCGTAAGCAGGAACGATGCAAACTGAAATGAATACATTGTAAAGATATATATGTCGTCTTATTAGAATCTAATATATAAAGATTTGATTGAATACTGTTAGAGAATTGGCAATTTGGAAGAGTATAAATCATTCTAACCGGTTGATCTAGATCTTAACGGCTGAGCTTCGAATTTTGTCAATATTGATAAGTAATTGGATTTAACATACTTTTACAGTCTGATCAAGGTTAAGCAATAACCGTATATTTAAAATTGAAAAGTAACAGATCGATTAAGCTATATAAAAATACAAGTAGCGTAGACATTAGATTAGTAGGTCAAATTGTATTTAAAACCAATCATGGATATGTTTAGCATTAATATATGTAATACTCACGGTTATGGTCATGCAATGACTTTCACGTATAGCGCCGCAGCATCCGAAGAATGCAATTACAAAAATAATGCTGCCAATGACGATGAACGTCACCGAAGGGAAAGAAATATTTTCTTCTACGGCATCTTTGTAATTGCTAATATTTACGTGCATGAGGACACCAACTATGAGAATAGCTAGACCACATAACTGTAACAATCAATATTGTTCTTTGAGTATAACAAATAAATTCAAATATGTGTATTATATAAATGTCCACATAAATGTACTAATTTATATCTAACAAGTAGTCAATTAATATTATTAGAAATTATTTATGTATTAAGCAAAGAATTTTTAATCCAATCACGTAAATATATCGTATTTCTTTATCTTTTTTTTAGAAATATAAACTGACGACAAAAATTGTAAATGCAGTGGGTGACACAGGTATAATATTCGAATAATTTATATTAGAACTGTTTGCTATTTTTATTACCTTATATTACTCAATTAAGTGCACGTATACCCAAATGGGGTCTGATAGTAAAAGTTTTACTTTATATTATGAGGTCATCCTCGCTCACACGACGACGACACAATTTTTTCTAGAACTATTGAGTCACCTCTAACGTGACGCTTCTTTATTCAATTAAAACAAAAAAAAAAACTAATAGGTAAATAAAGAAAAAGTTTTATACAAATATTATTTGTGCAAGCATACGCGCGTCTTGGTATGATTACGCGAATATAAAAAACCTTCAAAAACACCAGAATGAATTAAATTAAAATATTAACCCGGAACATGCAATTAGTGTATTTAATAAAAAACATTTGGTTGCACCTTAAAAACATACATCGGCAATTACTTAAACTAATAAATTTATAAGTGTTTATCTTAAAGTAATTAAAAATGAAAATATAAAAAGGAAAAAAATTGAACATTACTCGATCTTTAGCCGTCAAAAAAAAAAACACAATCGCGTTCATCCATTGCGATAAAATAGAAAATTGTAGTGATATCGTATTGTAATATCGGGAAAAAATCCTTGGAAACTTTACACGCAACGCGATATTATTCGCATTCTAAACCTATCTATTTCTCCTCACGTGTGGAATAATTTACATTGAGATTATCGCAGGTGTATTTGCGCTAGGGCGGACTTTATTTGGCCTTGAAATTTCATGAAAGAGTTTTTTTACCGGTGTATCCAAGCATGTTGCAGTCGATTGTTCGTTCGTTCGTTTATTCGCATTCGTCGGTACTATTTAAAAATTTTATAATACTTCGAATAACATTGGAATCACGTAACCAATCTGATGGTATCCAATGAGAAGAGCACATTTTAATAATATAGATAATATATATCAGCGTTTCTCAACCACCAATTTATATTCAATTTTTAATCAATCGCAAAATAATAGCTATTACACTTTACTTCAAAAGCAAGAAAAGTAATTAACTTGTGTATAAAAGATTAATTGATAATACGAATGATAAATAAGTTATCATAGAATGTTCTTATATCTTTTCAATCTTTTTCAACTTTATTTCTTTTCGATCATCTCGCGTATCGAAACTGATATTTATTTTTAATTAAATTTACTTTAAATCATATTAAATTTATCCTATTTATTTAATATTATTATTACTATTATTATATCAATTATTTCTTTAATTTTTTCTAACAAAGTAGAATAAAGGGATAAATGAAATAAAAATAATCAACTGAAATATAAGGCACAACAGATAATTATTTGTATTACCTAAGAGAGCTAAAAAATTGAAATAATATAACGTTCCAAATTTTTTAATCCATATTCCTATAGCGACCCTAATCTAGCAGATTGAAAAAGATGATTGAAAAACACTAAAAATAGATAGTAAAGATAATAGATACATTTTTCGTTTATAATTAATAATCGTTATCTGATGTTTATATCAGATTATTATCAGAATTCATATTGATACTTAAAAATTTTTCCGAATTCATCGATAAAAGAATAAAATTCATTATAACTTTCTAATATTTAAGATTTCATTCGGTAAACATATCATACATGAATACAATACTTATCGTATAGGAGTGTTCAAAGAAGTAACGATAACATGGTACAAAAATATCAAAGAGAAAGGAAAACGAGGATGATGATATCATACTTCTTCTACGAAATTCGATCTTTTCTTAACATTTTGATTTCCAGTAAACTTTTGAGTAAGGTCTCACAAATTATTCATTTTAATAACAATCATTATTACGTATTACTCGTAATAAAAGGAAACTACGACGACGACGACGGTGATGATTATGATGATGATGATGATAATGATAATAATAATTATAATAATTATAATGATGACGATTATGTCATATTATGTTTTTTCTGCAAGAATTTTAAATTTACTCGAACGTAAGATTTAAATGTAATACGCTTCTTCTTAAGGAAATACACGAAAATCCCCCAAAATAATTCGCTTTAAACAACGATCGTTTTATTCACCATCTTGTTTTATTAACGTTCGTTTATAACGAACACCTACGCAAATTATTATCTAATTTTCTTTCATTGCGTACTTCCTTTTTCGCAATAATTCATAACGAGACAGGTACTTAACTATTTCTATTGCTATTTATCTATGAAGAAAAGCAAAACGCGTAAGGAATAGATTAAAAAAAAAAAAAAAAAAAAAAAAAAAAGAAATAAAGAAAAAACTCAAACAATTCATTTAGAGTTAAACGAAAGAATTCGTTAACTAAACGACGTTTTATCGCTGTTTAAGAGTCGCAATAACTAATCGTAACAGGAAATTTGCGTTTGATTTCCTTTTTCTTTCCTTTTCTAAACTTCCGAGACGTAAAATAATATGCGTCATAGGCGGATAAGAACCAATGAAACTGTAATGTAAAAAATTATATATATATACACATATCTAAATATTCGATTAAATTAAATTCGTGTACCTTCTTACGAATGACGTTTCTAACAATTGAGAAGAAAAAAAAGGACAAATAAAAAAATAAAAGAATGCTATTCTTAAATACATTTGATGATGTTTAAGATAACGTTCGCGATAAGATATTTTTATTCTGTTCTTATATCCTCCTTATATATAGATTAGATACATTCAGTCGTAGATTAACTCGTTTAACTTCGTAACTCTTTCTTGCACGTTTTTAACCACTGCCAAGATTTTAAAATAAGAATCTTTAATTTAAAAATAATTGCATTAAACTTTATACACATTTTATAAAAGTTTCAAGATACTATGTAGGAAAAATAAAATTGTGATTGAACAAAAAAAACAAAATGAAAAAAGAAAGTGGCGTCTATTGTTAGACCCAAAACTTTTCAACCAACTCGTATGTATATATATATAATGTTATATTACATATATATTACATTTGTATATATTTATTGATTGTTTCAAAATAAATTTGTAAAGATATAAATGTACGTACTGCGAAAATGAAATTAAATATAAATAGGAGATATTTTATTAATCCCAGTCCGCAACCCATCTTGAATGTTTCCTATGTATTCTGAACAAGAAAAATATCAATCACTTAACACACCGTAAGTGTTTACCAAATGAAATAAATTCAACAGGTTATTTCGTGATGCGCGAGCGCACAAAACAGCCTACCACTGAACACGACGATTGAAATTTAACTGCACTACCGTTAGCTCTATTCTCTGATCTTGGACTGTTCGTTTACGTACAGGTACCCCCACTCTTTCCTTTATCCCATCTCTCCCTTCTCCCTCTCTCTCTCTCGTACACATACGCACACATATGCACACTCTTTCTTTCTCTGTTTCTCTTCTTAATGTATGACTCACGTTGTCGCCCGTCTCGTAACATTTGTTTGTTCTCTCAAGTTATCAGCAGATACTATTATTTTATTTCCTGACTTATACTGAAAATTTACACGCACGGTTTTGATTCATATTTTTATCATAATTTTTCTTTCTTCGTTGATAATATTTGTTTTCCGTCGGTCGATGCTAATTTATAATATGTAATATATAATTATACACATTTTTTAAATATATTTTCAATTACATTATTTTAATCATGTTATCTTTCTTCTTTAGTTTTAACAAAATATGATGGTTCAACGCGTTTATATAAAAATTAATATTATTACAAATTTAATAATAATTTCGTATATATAATATTGTGAATATAATATAAAATTCAACGAAATTATTTTTGTTCAGATCATTTAGGATTATACATATGTACTTTCTTATGCAAGGACATAGCACGAATAGTACCGATGGTGTACATATATAGACATTTATATATATGTATTAAGTAACTACGTTTACATCTATGTCCTCTAAAGCAGTGGTGCGCAAACTGTGTCGCGAATTTCTATTAATTTGAAGGAAAACAAAATACAATTCTGAAATATAAATACGTTGTCCGTATTCAAATGATACAATCACGACGTTTTATCAAACATACATACAAAAAAAAGCACATTATTCTATGTTTTATGATCTAATAAATAATTTGTATATAAAAGATTTTCATTGTTTTTAGAATAACGAGCAACAAACGTTAAATATACAAACGATATTCCCTTTTTTATTGTCCTTTATTATAATTTCCTATAATTGTATCGCAAAATATTCTTATACAGAGATTTATTTATAAAGATAATAAAACCTATTTTCTCTAGCAAATTATTTTCTAATAATTAAAAGTAATATAAAAGTATGTTAATTTATCAAGTAAACAAGATAAGAAATCTCATTGATGTCATAGAAAATATGTTCTATTTTGTAAATGGTTTCCTTATTATTTTCATAACGTTACGTCATATTAGTACCCTTCTGATGAGTCACTTTTAGTCATATTTTTTGAACAATATCTTATCATTGAGAAAATCGATCGCATGATAAAATCTCGACATAATCCGTTTGCCAAAAACGATCAATCGAACATATGTATCTACTTACTTTCATTAATTTCATCGAACACAATATTGAGTTATTTATTTTTAAAACAATAAACTACGTTTCGTTTAATGACGATTGTCGATTCAGAAGCTTTGAATTATTATCTGGTTGATATATCACTTGGGAGGATATTCTGCGTGTCAACGCATCTTGCCTTCTTCTTTCTATCCTATCCGTAAATGCTTTCACATAACATGCTGAACATATTATTAAACAAATCTAAAAATAAAAAAATAAATAAATGAAATGAATTATTTTCATTAATATCGATTAATATAAATATAACGTTTGATGATAAATTCGCGTGAATGAAAGTGAATTTCATTTACTTTCAATAATAATCCACCGAGACCGAGTAAAAACACATGTAATAAAATCGATCTCGCACGACTTATCATAACATGATGGCAGCCTCTGGCATACATGGAAGTACAAGTGGATTTATCGTTGTTTGACTTTAGAGACACTAATGTATCGCAACAAGACCACGGAACCGAATTTTGCCCACGGTAATCGGTTGGTCCGTCCATGCCGCAACATTGAAACTATAATAATATTACATGTTAATTAACACTAATTATACGTATAAATATATTTTGAATATAGATATGAATTTATCTTTAGCAAGATAATGACTTCATAAATGATTTTTTAATGAAAATAAGCAAGAAATTTCATAATGTATAAAAAGAAAATAGAAAATTTACAAGTTAAATAAAATTAGTTGATGCTATTTACAGTATTAAATAAAAGTTAATATTAATTACGGCAATATCAATGCGTGGGCGTTTCAGAGTAAAATCAATACATAGAAAAATATCATTACGTTGAGGATAATTATTGATTCATTGTCATAATGGCATATCTCTTACAAAAAAAAACAATAACGCATGTGAACTTATCAAAATAAAAATGTAAAATACATATATACTAAAATTCTTGGCGTAAAGAGAAGATAAAATGCCGTTTAATACATTTATTAATATAAAAAACTATATATATAAATATTAAATTAAAAAAATAATAAAAGAATTTATAATATTCCAATAATGACGTATACATTTACCTTAGTTTGTACGTGTTCCCATAATTGTTCATTGTCTTTAGCTACAAATACTGTTCTAAGACGTGTAGCCGGAAGGAAATCTATTTGTTCGTGTCTGACAAGTGCCCATATTCCAGCAGTCGTTTCTAATATACCAATTATCGCCAAACTTGTAACAAACTAAAGATCAAACAGTTTATTGTAATAACAATTTTTCTTTTTAAAATCAATAAACGAAGGATCCGTATTTAGATCAATTGATTATTTTGCTTACTAGTATCACTTGACTCTTTTGCGTAAATTCGAGAAAATGCCATGACAACCAACCAACGGCACATGTGAATAAACCCAAAACCAAAAGAGTAATTGATGGACCGTAAACATTGTCAGGTGTGAGTTGTTTGTATTCGGCTAACTG
The DNA here is from genome assembly GCF_001313835.1 of Polistes canadensis. Classification (NCBI taxonomy): domain Eukaryota; kingdom Metazoa; phylum Arthropoda; class Insecta; order Hymenoptera; family Vespidae; genus Polistes; species Polistes canadensis. The sequence continues at coordinate 245,775 of NW_014569572.1, forward strand.
ATATAAAAAAAATCCAGCGAAGGTTGAAGCTACTATTCCTGAAATCTGAAAATAAATATTACCGGATATGAGATCTTAGAGTATATGATAGATAAAACTACGTAGTTTTTTTTCTGTGAAAATAAAAAAAAAAATTAAGAAAATGTACGTTTTAAAAGTATGACTCAATGATTATCTGAAACTTCTAACAATGATAAGATATATTTTCTTGTAGTAACACTTATTGTTAGCGATATCAATTATTTACAGATATATTACATTTCTTTGGGATTAGATAAATCTCATGTCAATAAAATAGAACGTAGATAAAAATAATTTGCCTCAATAAAAATCAGAGAATCGAAACGTTTCAAACATCGCGAGCACGAAATTTACAACGAAAAGCGTATCAAAATAATAAACGGTATAGACCAACGTTAGGAGAAATAAATATTAATAAATCGATCAAAAAATAAATGAAAAGTTAAAACCAACGAGTTTAAATAACAACGAGTTTAAATAACAACGATTGACGAAGCAAAGAATTCCGATAGAATAATTCATTAATCGATCGATGTGATTTTGATCTTGAAACAATTTTCTACTACAAATAATTCAAATCTTCTACATATTTCAAATATTAATTCTATTAAAATAACTGATTACAATATTAACAACATAAAAATAACAATTATTATTTCATAGCTATTTTTAGTCTCGTTTATTTTCAAATATTATTTCTTACAAATACATATATATGTATGTATGCAAATATATGCGTATATTAGTAAGAAAAATATTGGTAAAAAGAAGATTAGAGGATTAAAAAAAAAAGTAATGAAGTATCGAGAAGAGAAGGAACGTCAAAGGACGCATCGCAATATAAATTATTTTAACTAAATACAATATATGTGAAAAGAAAAAAAAAAGATTAAAAAATAGGACAAAAAACGATCTAGGAAGGAGCATATAACTTACGCCAAGAACGACGGTACCAACGATTAGAAGATATCGTAAGCAGTTGAGTGCTCGTGCCATTTCACCATTTCACGTTTATAAATACACGCGCCCAGGAGACGAAAAGAGGGCGAGAGTTAACTTGGTGCGTGCGCGCGCGCGTGTATACATGCAACACGCGCAAATATACCAACAAAGATGAAAGAAATAGAGTTAAATATGTATATGTATATGTATATATATGTACACTTGTAAACGCTTCAGTAAACTTTGGTCGAAGCAAACGTTGTGTTATAATAATCACGAGGGCGACACAATCACAAAAGATCTTGGTTCTTCAAGCGCGCGTCTTTCGATCTCTTCGAAAGTCTCACTTATTCCAACAAATAAAGCGCTGCTAATGTCGTATAATCTTTATCTACGAAGTACCTCCTCCTTTTTCAAATTTTTTTTGTAACAAGTTTATCATTTTTGTCTACAGTAAAGTGTTATAGGATAAGTTTAGAAGATACGGGTATGTTAGATATAGAATTTACCCCCAACGTGACTATTCTCTTCTCGAATATTATATGGAAATATTTCTTACGTATTTTATATATCTCGTTTCTTAATTTACAAGTAGATCAATCAAAGTATTTATTTAATGATTTTTTATTGGAATTATTGTACAAACATATCGAATTTTTGATTTATCTTGAAAACTTCGATCGTTTTAAGATACTTTTTTTTGGAGGGGGGAATTTTTAAAGCAATCAAATTTAAAACTTTATCTAATTGAATAAATTTATACGTTAGCTAAAATAAAAAATATAAATGATATTCTTATAAGTAAAGAATTATTGATACAAAAAGAACAAATAAAATTATAAATTTTATTCTCGTGTAAAAAACAAGTCTTATCCAACTCGATAATATTATTCTGATATTTAAATTTCACGCGCTACGTTTACATATTGTATATATATACTTGTATATACGTATATTTATATTCTCTGTATATAATCTCGAATTTCTTGCAAATGGTTTAACGAATGTAAAGAATACCGACGATGCTTGCACGACGATGTCTTGTTCAACTATAATACTAAATATCTAGAACACATGTGAGTTTTATAGCTAAGGTACAGGTGTTTAGGGTATGACTAACCCTTCGTTACGCTATGACCAACGTTCGATCGATACAAAAAAATGTGTTTCATTTAAATTCACCACCTTTGATAAATCATTTTTAGTTTATACTTCATTTCTTTCAACAAAATGAATAATGTAATATGCGCGAGTATCAATTGGAATAATATTTTCAATAATTATTTTTCAAATGTCAATTTTCTTCTATAAATTCAATTAATTCTCAAATGTCACGAACATGAATGATCCCCTCTATTTTAAACAAAAGATCATTTTTCACGCGTCATCTGCATTTACAATCTAATTGTTGGAATACAATTTGTCAAACTTTTTCAAACTGTAACAAAAATGGTGCCACAACTTAAGTTTATAATCCAAGAACTTTATGCATTTCAATCGGCCGATTATCTTAATCGGATAAGACAATTGAATTCAGAAGATACCAAAAGGACTGTGCGTCCTTCCAAAATCGATGATAAATTTGAAGAAGAATATTTTGAAAAAAGGTATTAGGAATACATCAGGTTTGCGTGTTTCATCGAAAGACGCAGGCGTCCATTCGACGCGACGCTATTGATTCGAATGCGCAACAACGAAGGTAACTTACTCCTGGAAAGATTAGGTTGCATTAGTATGACGGGAGTCTAGTCGAAGTTCTATTTCTCTATCAATTATACTTACACTAGGCAATATATGTTAAAAAAGAAACGTGAAGAAAAAGAATAAAAGATAAAAGCTCGAAGTGTAATAAGTGTTAGTACACAAGTAATTAAGAAAAAGAAAAAAGAATAAAATATAAAATATGGTCGGTCCCAATGTGTCATTGTGACTAACCGTACCGGAGGGTGGTGGTGTATCCTCCACGTCCACGCAAGGTGCAACTTTGCGAACACCTTCCGAACACGATCGACTGAACACGGAACTCGCGACGCTGTGTAAGGTAAAAAGAAAAGAAATAAATGAATAAATACTAATTGACAGGTCTAAATTATTTGTTTTTTCTTATACGAGATTGTTATAAAAAATAAATAATAAAATTGATTAGAAAAAATACGTACAGGTCTATCCTGTGAGCCCTGTAACAGGGCCTGGTGCGGCAAGATCCGTATGGGAATTAAGTCCCGATCCCGACATGGTCGGGCATCTACCCAGCAATCTGCTTTCGGGTGGGACTCACCAGAATCAAAATTCTGATAAAAATACTAATCGAAGGGACAGCAATGGACCGGATGATAATATATATGCCGAGGCGGCGCCAGGCCAAAGTCCAAGCGATGAAACTAAACAAATTTTTGATCTTCTTAGAGCAAGGTGATTATAATTTTACAAATTTATTATAATTTGTTATTTATTGTTCATTGTAATTACCGTATAAAGAACGATCTTTTACAGTGTGTAATATATTATATTCATCGATATAACAATCAGGAAGAGATACTTTATTGAAATGTTTGTGTTACAGTGAGGTAGAAGCAGTCGAGGAATTGGTAGAGAAAAATGGATTGAGCATATTAAATGTCCGAGATGAATGGGGATATACACCTGCTCATTGGGCTGCTTTGGATGGTAACATCGAAGTACGTGAAATAATATCTACATTGTCCTTGATAATATTTTATAGTCTGAACAAGATTTAATATAAACGATAATGCAAACAGGTGATGAGATATCTTATAGAACGGAGCGGACCAATTGACCATTCTTGTCTAGGAACGCAGGGTCCCAGGCCTATACATTGGGCATGTAGAAAGGGTCACAGTGCTATAGTGCAATTATTATTAAAGGTAAAGACAATCGTATCAGAACAACGTTATTTTCTTGTAACAATTTGAATTTACTTTTAGGCCGGGGTCGCCGTCAATGCTGCCGATTTTAAAGGTTTGACTCCTCTAATGACAGCCTGTATGTTTGGAAAATTTGCTACGGCCGCCTTTCTTCTTGGATCTGGTGCTATGGGTCATCTAACGGATATCAATGGAGACACCGCACTTCATTGGGCAGCTTATAAAGGACACGCCGAATTAATAAGACTTTTGATTTACAGCGGCGTCGATTTGCAGAAACCCGATTATTTCGGATCTACTCCTCTACATTTAGCTTGTCTATCGGGAAATATTAGTTGCGTTAAGATATTGTGCGAAAAGAGTAAGATCGAATTGGAGCCACGAGATAAAAATGGTAAAACTCCATTACAATTGGCTAAGAGTCATCGTCATTCAGAAATCGTACGCATATTACAAGCTGAACAAAAGCGCAGAGCTAGATGGATTCCACCGATCAATGAACTCTGGTTCGTAAATTTTCGTTATTCTTTTCTTTTTTGTTATATCTATCTAAAATAAACTCGACGAATTTCTATCAACAATCTATAACGTTTTGATAGGGCATTATTATTTGGAGGAGCTGGTAATAGTAAAGGACCATTATTATTGTTCATGATATCAGTTTTACTATGGGGTTATCCTATGTATTTACTTAAATGCATTCCATTGACTTGGAATCTTTTGCGAGGAAGTCATTATTGTTTTATTTATTGGAATATCGTCATGTGGATTTCATGGATAGTAGCTAACAGAAGAGATCCTGGTTATGTACCACAAAATAGTGAAACTTATTATAGGGCTATAAAGCAGGTAATTTATTCATGAAAAATTTCCATTTAAATTAATTGGAATCTTCATTTCATTGAAGATAATTCTAATTTGAATATTTTTTCTTCTGTATTTTCTTTTTTTAGATACCGTATTTTGATAAATGGAAGAAAAGAAATGTTTTATTATCGCGTTTGTGTCACAGTTGCAGATGTTTCAGACCGTTAAGAGCTAAACATTGTAGAATTTGCAACAGATGTGTCACTTGTTTTGATCATCATTGTCCTTTCATATATAACTGTGTTGGATTAAGAAACAGGTGAGTTAATTTATACTGCTAACAAATGCTAATTTATATGTCTTTCCGCATCGAGATATATCTGTTCCAGAATGTGGTTTTTCTTATTTGTAATGTGTGTGGCGATAAATTGTTCATTTACGTTGTACTTTGCGTGCTATTGTATGGCTATCGAAGGCATCCAATTGTTATATGTCTTGGGTGTATTAGAAGCACTAGTCTTTTGTGGCCTTGGATGGATATTAACGTGCACTTCGGTAAATATAATATAAATCTCTGATTTTTGAACAATACCTTTTCATTTAATTTGAAAAAAATAATTATTTATCTTTTTGTTTTAATACAGGTACTTCACGCTTGTATGAACCTAACGACTAACGAAATGTTTAATTATAAGAGATATCCGTATTTAAGAGATAAGAAAGGTAGATATCTAAATCCATTTAGCAGAGGTCCTGTACTTAATTTCATTGAATTCTTCCTTTGTCCTTCTGATCATCGAATAAATGATCCTCAGAATTATCAAATTCTTACTGAAGATGTTATGTAATGTCATTTGTAAACTACACTTTGTATGCAAATCTAACAGATGTAATTATTTAATCCAAAATCTCTGCCTTTTTGAACTTTTCACGTACTCGTATTTATAATAACACCGCCATATTTATATTACACGTTTATGCTAATAACATTTTTTTTTACTGCATCAATTCAAACATTTGTTCGATGCGCTTTAATAAATTATTCTTTAAATACAATTGTATAGTTTATTACAATTATGTATATCTATAAATATATATATATACTTGTGATCATAAATATATTTATTACAAAATAGTATCAAGTATTTGTATAATAAAATCTATAAAACACGGTTCACGATAAATGTATTACAGAAAAATCGAATTTTCCTTAAACATGAATTCAATTAAAAAGTTTAAAAAGGCCTCTATATAATTTTTAGTAAAGCAATAATCTACTATACGCACAATATGTAATATACAGGATATTATCGTTTTAATTTGTATAATGAAACATTACTGTAAATAATACTAATAATAATAATAATAATAATAATAATAATAATAATAATAAACTTCGCTCTTATTTTACGAATGTGTGTGTTTTACTGTATTAAAATAAAACGATTACCTTATATATTACAAATTTGTAAAAATACGTGTATAAACTTATCTATATAAAAAATGGTAATAATATTTTTGGTATTCTGTTATAAAAATCGTAATACGAATAAAAGCCTTGTTAAAATGAATAAATATAATCTAATTAGATATATAAAAATGATTACTTACGTTAAATAACATCAATTTCACTACTGGCAGTTATTTGGCATGCATGTTACCAATAAATATATTAAGTTAATCGAATGTAGATTAGGTATTAATTGCCCACATTACTTTAACTCGTAACAGAAATCATAATTTGGTGGGGGTTCAGGAATTGGCGGTGGATTTTGAGGTATGTCAATTCCTTCTGCATCCAAAAGTCTTAATTTAATATCCATAGATAATAAAGTTTCCAAATCATTTTCAGCTTCCTTGCTGGTCATTCTATGATCTATGAGAACAATAAGAAAAATTTATTTAATATTAAGTAATATATACATCACTAGATTGCTAAATAATATAGAAATTTAAATTTACTAAGTAAGGCATTAATGCCATCCGTCCAATAATCAAAAACTTGCTCGTCAGGTGCAACAAAATCTAGACTGGAAACTTCCACCGAATCCAACATTAAGGAAAATGCTAATTGATGGGTTGTTTTTCTTCGCTGTAAATCTTTCATATGAGGACAGTCTCTCCCAGTTATTAAACCCCGAATCTCAACAATAGGTAATTTAGTTGGTAATTCATCTATCGATGGTACTGACTTTTCATCGCAGTCTCCATAATGCAATACTTTGTGATTTGGTGATAAACGCACGTACCAAAATTTATCCTTAATTCTCTATAAATTTATAAACGTAAATTAAATTGACTTTAACGTTATTCTACTTTAATATAAAGTCAATTTCAAATAAAAATCATTTACCTGTCCTCTAGCGCTATATTTCATAAATCTAGTTCCTTCTACTAAAAATCCGAGACGTTGTTGTTGAATTAACTCCAATATTTCAGGCGTAATTTGTTCTCTGAGTTCAACGATCGGTCTTGCATGACTTTCCCACTCCTCACGACTAGTTCTTTCTTGTTGCCAAAGATTAGTGATCATTGAATATGTCAACTGTTGTAATTTACTTTTAAATTTATCTAGTCCTGTTGGTTTGCACAGAAGAGCTCTTGTTATTTGCTCTCTTACAACGGAAAATACTTTTACGAAATCCTCAGTAGTAGCTCTCATTTCTTTCCATGTTTTATTCAACAAAACTATACAAACGCAATAAAATTCTTCAAATGGATGATCATGTGTAAAAAACATTGGATGGTACGATTGTCCTTGTTCACTTGGTGCTTCTCCAATACGTAACACCTAATTAAAAACGGAAGATTTTAATAAATAATTTATATCGTTATAAAATAAAAATAGCACTTACGAATATATATATATATATATATACAAATATGTAATTTTTTGTATATACCTCGCACAATAATTTGACAAGTTCAACGCTTGTCCTACCAAATGGGCATTCATGTTCATCTGCACGACAAGAGTTTTCTAACACAACCTTCGTATAATTTTCCATATGATTACGAGCAAAATATACCATACAATCCAGCGCTAGCATACCAGGGGGGGTTTCGGTAAAATCAAGAGCAGGATTAATATCATATTTAAAACCTAATTTTTTATAATCTTTAGCGTATAATCCTTGCTTGCGAGCAGCCACATCTATTCCGATACAACCTTCCGTGTCAAATGCAATTCGTCTAAGTTCCTTTATTTTTTCATGCGCATCTTGATCTTGTGGATCCATTTTAGTCATCATTCTTTGTTCTAAAAGGCTTAAAATCTGTGTTTGTAGGACATACAGTTGATGGGCCATTTCTGTACCAACCTAAAACCAACCCGAAACCATTAGAATGGTAATAAATATATATAATAGTAATATATAAAATATAACTACATCATACCTGTCCACTAGATTTAATTATGTTGGTAAGAAAAACGTTTCGAACTTGCTTTGATTGCAATGTGGCAGAGACAGCTCTTCGTTTGGATGTGTCAGCTTTGAGAAATAAAGCGTTAATCAAAGCAATAGCATTTTGCTGTATTTGTGGACTTGAACTTTGCAGATGCATTACCAAATTAGGAAAAGTAACTTCTTTTTCAACTTGAGCATATTTGCCTGATGAATTCAAAACAATGTTTTCTAAGATACTAAGTGCTGCTTCGATTATATTGGTATCTAAAGACACTGATTGATTATTCACATAGCTTGCTACTTTATTAATGAATGGTATCTCCAAGATATCCCAAGATACAATCCCATGATCCATCAATTCTACGAAGGACTGAAGAGAATATGCTAAAGCGCTACCTTTATATATTCCACACTCAACCTATATATACGTATATGAAAAGAATAATAACCATATCTTTACAAAATTATTAGTTGAATTAATAAAAAGAGATATGAAAGAGATTAAAATACCTGAGAGACAATGAGACCTAATCCTTGTTTATTGATAAATTCTAATGCAAATGTCATATCTGTACTTAATGAGCTTAATTTCTGTAACGCTGCAATGTTCTCCTCTGAAGTGCCACTATTCAATTTTGTCAATATATCCGTAGCTATCTTAGAAGGAGAAAACTCTAATCTTAAAATACTACCATTTTTTACTTCGTTACGATTCTTTTCTGTAATATAATTTTGATTATTATTTTCAGAAAATTGTAACGAATATAATTCTGAATCAGAAAGACCCCATCCATTACACAGCTCCTACAAATGAAAAACACAGAATTTTTAATTCATTTAATAATTTTTATAGTTACATTTACATAAATTGTATCAAGATTAAGACTTTATTTACCTGAATAATACCAGTTAATGGTTGTTTTTGATTAAACTCAATTAACTGCGGTACTTGATCTGTCATCTGAACAGCAATTTTCACGATATTGGAATCCTTTTGGACCGGCATTTTGTACACGTAAATTGAACAGTTAATTGTAACTAACAATTATATATTTAAAATACATATAATGCATTCATTAAGTGTCCATTTATAATATCATCATTATTTTGACATGACTCATATTATAAAAGTGACAACTGTCATTCAAAAATACTCCTTCTCAATTATATATTGATATATTTATACAAAATATTCGTCGTTAAAATTACGTCATTATAAAATTCAATGCAAGTTTCGCATTGTCATATTATTTTTCATAAAAAGTCAAACTCACATAATAATACACAGCATTTTGTTTAAATTCAACTTAGGGCGGTAGCCATTTTATTCACGTGATAGTATAAACTGCAGTATTATTAAATAAAGTTAGTTGTGTGTTACCAATAAATATCTGCAAAGAAAAATAAATAATAAGAATGTAATTTCTTACATGATATTGAATAATTCGAAACAGGTTAGATTATTACAAAATACATACAGTAGATGAAAATAGTATATTTATAAAATTAGTCGTCCATATCCAAACTCCGTTATGTCTATTAAAAATCAAGTTGAGTTTTTTACGCCATCTTTCAGGTGAGGTTAAACTGTATACTACTACTACTTTATTCATTATGCGATGCTAGCGTCATCGAACATTGTTGGGAGAAACTTCTGAAAGCACGAGGTCACGTGACACCATGCTACCCCTAGACTCCCCACTTGCATCGCGTGATACTTGTCGTGCTGTGATATATGTTTTTAAATAATCACATTTAAAGACGACAAGTGATAAAGTAAATTATTTATAATTATTTTATCATTAAACATTATAGAGTTAAGTATATGATGTACATCATGTTAAACTTGATCAAAAGTTTCATCAAATTTGTATATTACATACGCAATGACAATCAAAATCAAATATAAATAATAATAATTGAAAGTTAATTATTAATACAGTCAATAATTATTGTGTCGATTTATTAATTACAAATTTAAAATGGTTACTTCATTAGCGAATCAATTGAAAACGCTAAGAATTTCACAAACTACACAATTGGCGCAAACAAGAAAATGTTTTAGTCTGTTATTTCATCCTAAAGTTGGATAAAGGTATATTTCATGAGAGTATAGTTTCTAGCCAGAACGTTGGAGGAAATTTAAGGAGAGACATTACAAAAATATTTTTAATTGTAATTAATTTATCATTGATTTAATACACCATTCTTTTAAGACAAATTCGTTGAAATAAACTTTATCGTGCTTATATATAAAAATTATGTATGAAAATAAACAAAAAAGAGATGTGTACAAATGTATGATATATATTAAGAAAAAAATGATATGTACGAATATATGATTATGTATGAAGAAAAAAAGAATTTGAATAAAGCATCTTTTAATCTATTATAAATTTTTCGTAATTTGATTTAAGAATATCAGAAGATAGACAAACGATAAAACTATAATAGAAATTAATTACTTTTCTTTCTTTTTCTTCCTTTATCAGAGTAGCCTAATCTATTTAAGAAAAAATCTGTTTTATTTATAAGTTATTCACAATTTGGACGAAATATAGAATATATTATTTCCTTACATTATAATGCACTATCGTTAAAAGTATACGCAATGTCATGGCAGCAGTACATCATATTCGTTTATGGTATATGTGTACGCAATGTTAAATTTATTAGTAATTTTTAATAATTAATTAATTAATTTATTTTTTTATCTTTTTTGTTCTTATTTCTTATTCTTTTTAAATAGAATTCTTGAAAGGATTTATATGTATTATGTTTCCCATGGCGTATACCATCTTCGCATCTGCGTAGATATAAAGAATGAACGTTTCATTTTATTAAATGACGTCTCTTATTCTTCCGAAGTGTATATATATACATATATATATATATATATATATACGAACTAGGCCTTTGATTAACTTTCTGCTTAAACGACAATTGACATTAAAAGTAATTAGTCTTCTTCCTTTGGAATCACACTTGTGGAACATCCGCTGTATTTCTTAGGGCCATCTCTTCTCCTTGTGCTGTCGTTGGAACTTTTCTGTAAAAAGGATCAATTTTTTGTTGAGAAATATTAATTTTTATTTTGTTTTCGACACAAATGAAGAAAAATAATTAGCAAAAATAATATGAGAAAATATTCTTAGAAAAATGTCTTACCTCTTTCTATACTGGAATATAATATAGACAATGATGGCATTTCCAACGAACAATAAAGCGATCAGGACGGTTGGAAGTACAACATCTGTAAAATGAAAAAGAATCGAATTAATTAATCTGTTTAAAACATCAAGTAAACCGCCAGTCCTCTCTTATTCACTGCGCTCTTCTCATCATCATAATCATCATCTTCTCTTTCGTTTTACAACTGATCGCTATGAAAACATGACACAGTGAACTTTAGACGAATTGTGTGACTAATAGGATGACATTCGTAACTTGTTTCTCTTATTTTTTTCTTTTTATACAAATATATATATTCGTGATAATTGTATAGTTAATTTATTACTAAAAAAAAATAAAAACTACAAAATATACACATGTAATAAAAAAAGAAATAAAAAGAGAATAAGTTAGGTCTACAAAAATACTAAAAATAGAATAAAATATTACTTATTAGCATTCAAAGAAACATCATTGTACAAAGATCGATTTACGCTCTTGGATGCTGGCAAGAAAGGATGAAGAAAAAGAAGAATGAAATAAAAAAGAAAAAGAAAAAACTAAGAAAGAGAAATGACTTCAACGTTATCTTCTCGTTTGCAGCTGTTACGTATCATCAATATGAAAACTCATTATCATCAGAGAAGGAAAACACCACTTCCAGTCGAAAATGTGCAATAAAATAATTTCTCATAAGGAAACATGAAATTAATCTTAATAACAATGTTGATCTACCGAATGATACAAATCTTCATTAGATGAATTAGATACGTGAGTGAATTCGTTTCACTATTTATAAAAATGAAATGTCACTTATAATGATTTCACTGTTATAATATGATTATTTATATCAATGAAATATGTTATATTATTTTGAAAAATGATAAGTAGGCGAAGTTCACCAACCTACGACGTAGTCCGCTTGCTTCATCATCGCAGATTGCGCCGAATCCATAATTTGGCCGTTTTCGTTTGCGATTGCGCCTTCTCCCCTACCGATTCTCACCCCTGCACCAAGAACGTTGTCACCCGAAAGACTCGACAAATGATGATGCTCGTTCTCTGTTTTGAGAATCACTGCTGACGTAGCTAAAAACAGACAATATAAATAGTTATTAACTATTTTTATCCTAGTTCAAAGGATTGGACAAAGATTTTACTTTTTTAATAATACAAAAAACAACCCCTAAGTTCTTGGAACTTATAAATACAGCCCTGAAATTCGTCTATATTTGAAGCTTAAAATTAGAGTTGATCGATCGCATTCCTTCTTCAAACTAACTACATACCACCACACCATTCATTCCTATTGTATTGTTAATGATAAAAAAAGAAATCAAATTCTGTTTTTTAAATATATATTATCAGCGATTAATAGATTATAAAAAAAAATTAATTTCTTTATTTGATTAATCTTTGATCGGTATTTTATAGAGATATTTTTTATCTAACAAATTCTTCAAAACTTTTTATCGTTAATTAAAGATTCCAGTCTTTGATTGAAAGATTTCAAAATATCATCTATCCATAGCATTTGAAAGAATCTTTTGTATTTTAATACTTATTTCGTTATTTCTATTTAACAGAGTTCTTATGTGTTTGCCTTCTTAAGAGTACCATATTTAGAATTAAATTACATATATGTAAATACATTAGAAACAATCCTTATTCGCATTGAAATACACAAGTACAACTCGGTCACGTTTCCGTTTCTCTCGAAGCGCAAGAAATCCAATTTATGTACCGCTATACCTTCACGATCGTTTTTACAGATCTCTTTCTCTTTCTTTCTCCTCTCTATCTCTATCTCTCTTTCTCTGTCTTTCTTTATCTTTCTCTTTTATCCAGATTGAGAAACGTTGCCCTACAAATTGGACGAAATCATCGGTGGTTTTCCTCTTCAACCTTTACAATATATATATACTCGTGGTTAAAGTTTTTAACAAGCGAGAAGTTGTTTCGTTATTGTGTTATTTTTTAGAGATCGATAATTATTTTGTAATCCAAAACTCGTCGATTTTAAAAAAGAAGACTATAAAAATCGTAAAGAAAAGAACGATAAGAAGAAATGATTTATAATTATGACAGAGAAGTAGTATTGTTTTAAAGTAATGAAACACAAATTCCGTATGCTCTAAAACTTATATAAAAGTAATCACAATTTTTGTTGTTTTTTTTTTTTTTTTCGTTTTTTTCACGAAATCTTTCATTATCGAAAATTTGTATCATGATATGTAAAATATTTGTTTATTACTTCTACGAGATAATTAAATTCGTTGTCGTAAAATAAATGTACAAATTAGAAATAAAATAAACATGATCGAATACGATACGACTAACAACCAACCATATAACATTTTTCATTACGTTAAAAAACTTTGACTAACGTCTAATTTTCTATCTTTTTCTTTACTAGCAATGATGTACATATGAGATGACAAATTCCTTGTAATTATTTTCAATGATTAGACGAAACACGCAACTCGTCATCATAGAATGGCATTCCGTTGTTACGAATTACGTGAATGATATATGCATGTTCAAAGAATAGAACGAATTGTCTACTTTAAAAGTGTTTTATGCTTACCAAAATCGAAATATTATTCTAGACGTATTTTATACTTACAATTTACAGAGAACATTGATCATTACATTATCACGCGATAATTAATCGTCTTATTACCATAAGTATCATTTTTATTAAACGATAAAATTATATTTTTGTTTTACGAGACGTAAATTTATCTCATTTTAACGCACACGTACAACACATATGTGTATGGCGTAGATGTATCATCTGAAATATATTTTTTATTTTTATCGTACTTTCTGTTATCTCAAATTCACGTTTAATCTCCATCGATCCAACATTATTTTTTTATGATTTTTATGGTTTAGGTGAATATCGGTTCTGCTTCTCTTTTTTCTTTATTTTTTTTTTTTTAAATATAATAAAACGAAATAACATTTTATTTTTGTTCGTTTATGTTACATCCGTAAGTAAATCCAGTTCATCAAATAGTACAGTTAAATGAAAGAAAAATCTTTTGCTAGACAGAACACAAATAAGAATCATTTGCCTGTCGGATAAACCATGAATTTGCTCGTAAAAGAGTTTTATGCACGTTGTTTTGAACACAATTTGCGTGCCTTCGATATTATTGAAAGAAAAACCCAAGGCGAACAATGGGTAGCAATTTCGTTTCAACGATATATGGCTTCCAACTTTGGTTTTTTTCCCCTCTTTTCTTTTTTTTCTATCCCTTCGGTAGAACGATTTCTTTTGAACAAAAAAAAAAATAGGAAAACAAAAAGCCGAAAGAAAGAGAAAGAAAGATTCACGAGGAGCCGAGTAACTAATTACGTGCCGTAAAATTGTTTCGTCAGTAATAATATAAGAAAAAATTATCTATTGAAAAATATTGAAAAATATTGATAAATAAAAAAAAAAAAAGAAAAGTTATTTAGAAGAATTTCTAAAAATTGTAAATTAAATTGATATTATTATTATTATGTGTATTATAATTTTTATTAGTTTTCTGCAGCAAAATTATTATTTCACTAGTAATAATATAATAGAAAATTATATAATACAGAATTGTATATTACATAAAAAAAGAAAAAAAATTGATAGTGAAAACTTTTTGGGTCACAGAGTCATGAATGTAATTTATATTGTTATTATTATTATATATATATATATATATTATGCCACCAATTAAATTTTAAAAGGAAATTGTCATCGCAAGATTTCTATAAAATTTTATATCGTTAATTGTATCGTATTTGAATCATGCTTATTCGCATTAGTGGTATTTTTCGTTTGTTCTCGTTTCTTGTCCGTTTAAAATACCATACAAAACGAAGAAGATGATATTATCGATCTTTCCTTTCTCCTCGACCCCAACTAGGATAATTTATTGCG
This sequence comes from Polistes canadensis, assembly GCF_001313835.1. Classification (NCBI taxonomy): domain Eukaryota; kingdom Metazoa; phylum Arthropoda; class Insecta; order Hymenoptera; family Vespidae; genus Polistes; species Polistes canadensis. The sequence continues at coordinate 260,933 of NW_014569572.1, forward strand.
TTAAGAACCGAGCAAATTCGACGATGTTCTTATCACGGTTAGTATTATTTCCAATTTTCTTTTTACACATTTATGCATAAATGCATGTATACGTTTAAGCTTGCACGCATGTGTAAGAATTGAAATTTAAATATTTAAATTGTAATTGTATTTAAAATATTTTTAAGTTTTTGGTTACAAAAAAAAAAGACATACTATTACTTTCATTTTATCTATGAAAATTTCTAAACTAAAAATAGATTTCAAAAGATTTATGAAACTATTGAATATGTATACTAAATCGTTTGTATTAATCACGCGAAGTGACGCCATTGAACACATGCAGTTTGCAAATTATAACATTTTAATAATTTACTAATTAGCAAATAAACACTTTAATGCATGTAGGTCAGAGTTTTATTTCTAAAAATAATATTCAAATGTTTACCTTTCTTTTTATCGAGAATACATTAATTTTTTGAGATTAACTTTTTGGATAAAGCAAATTAAAATGAAAAAAGAAGAAATCTTCTAACGAGTGCAAACTTTGTTGGAATTGATTGATTGATTTCTAACAAAACAAAATAAAAAATTAAAAACTATACGCTTTTTTATTTACTCTAATTAGATTGATAACAAGTTTTCCATCACCTTCGCACAAGTGTTTCATTAATAAAGATATCACACCACCACTTCGATGCAAAAAAGTCATTGATGATCTTTAACAGGGGTCATTTACTTATCGATGTATTACTTTTATACTATGTGCATTTTTTTTTTCTTCTTTTTCTTCACTTATGTTAGCACACACTTTGGTCACGTGAGAAGATGAGTCGAGAAGAAACACCGATTAAATCTTTCGTTTAAAAAACAAAAAAAAAACAAATTAAAACAAATTCGAAAAAAGATAAAAAGCGTCGATATATCGATCCAACTGTTAACAAACAAAAAATATTATCTAACTCACAACTATGTGGGTCAAGTTTTATCACTAAATTTACCGACCTTTTTTAAAACACTCTAGAGACATCCAATAATTTAGTAACTTTAATGTCGTACAAAATTACTCTACTCATAAATCGAACGTTATGCTTAGACAATTATTTAAATTATCGAGTCGGAATATTGCGATCGTTAAAAAATATTACAAGAAAAAGAAATAATACATACGCGTACTTCATGAAAACAAACCTGCTCGTTTCTTTTGTCTTTTTTAAATAAATATTTTACATGCTCGATTTCAGATAGTACAAACAAAAATTGGATTGATTTCTTGCATTAATCGAATCAATTATATTACTCATAAATATAAATCATTATTTTCTTTTACACATATATCTTCTCTCTCTCTCTCTCTCTCTCTCTCTCCGATCGTTAGCCCTCTCAAAGATTGAACACCCAATCGCGTAAGTTCCGTTATAGAAAAAATATTCTTTTGATTTATTTTAATTGTATTTTTTACTTTGATCGATCGTCGTAGTTATTTCGAAGAAATGATCGTAACACCACCGATCGGCCGGAAAGTTCTTTGAAAGTTTAGGAACTTGACCCACGAAATGGTCGGAGGTGTTAGCACGTACTAAAGTGGATGCGACTCAAGTGGGCTCAGAAGGGGACTCTTTCATCCATCCTTGTCAATCGACGACAATTGTTCGTAGCCCTCTAATCCACTTGATCCACGAGTTGACACGATGATCTTACACGACTCCATATACGTATGTATGTATGTATGTATGTGTGTATGTATGTATATATGTATGTATGTACCTTTATTCCTGTATTTCTATCCCTCCCCCTCCCCCCCCGTTCTCTCTCTGTTTGTTTTTTGATTTTCAAATATTCGCTTAAATTAAAACCCATTCGATACACGATGTGCCTTCAATATATTTTTTCTTTTATACTATATAATATTATATTGGCGCAATAAGAATGTGCATGCAATTTTAAATCAACAATAAAAAAAGGTAAGTTATTATTTTGTTTTTGTTAAATTAATGTTCATGTTTATTGGTATCGATGTAATTAATGCGTTTGGGAAATATGCGTGGAAAATGATATCGGTCGAATGAATGGTTACCTCGCTCGACTCCTGTTACAAATGACGACTCTTTGAACGAAATTTTCATTAACGGATTAATATTGGAGTTCTAGTTGCGCCATTCTATATTGCTGATTAAATTTTAGGAACGTGTAAGTGTATAATATGCATGCGTGCACGAAAATTTGTCTAATTAGAATTATTTAAATTCAGAAATATTCCTTTAAATTAAAAATCATTCGAGCTATTTGTATGAATAATTTTTTTTTTCAACATAACAATATAATAAATCAATTTTTAATATAATAAATCAAATTCTACAAAAGTATATGTATAAAAAAATCTATGCAACTAGATTTAGAAAATACGCGTATGCATATATACATGAATCTAAATTTACATATGTATAAGCGATCTCTTAATCATGATTTTCATGGAACTCGTTGCATGTTTCATTAAAAAAGAAAAAAAAAAAGAAATAGAAAAAGTATCATAAAAAAAACCTAAAAAGGAAAAAAAAGAAATGAATAGGAAGAGAAAGCTATTGTTCTTAGAGATGAATTTCAAATGTAGGTCATAATTTTGAGAGATTCGAATATCTATTTTCATAACATCTACGTACAATCTCGTGCGAATTTTACTCCAGCATGGATTATTTCGTATTTTTGTATGAAACGATGATTTTTATTGACCGATCAAATTTAAAAACAAATCGATTTAAAACTATTACTGTGTTATGTCAACTATACAACGAAAACGAAAAATGTTTCAAGAAAAAACATAACTCTTAAAGTGACGACGTCACTGTGCATATTTAAATATAATAATACGATACAAGATATTATACGAATATGATATCCAAAAATTCGTGCGATATTAACAAGAATGACAAATGTATATTAGTCTAGTAAAAGTCTAGGTAAAATATAATTTTATTTTTACTCGTAAAAATGCGAATGCATATTCGATAAAAAAGATATAAAAAATAATACGATACGCGTTTTAAAAAATAAAAAATGCAACAAAATTTCTATACATAGAAGTATGCATATGAAGAATAAATGAATTTAAACCACAAAAGAAAAAAAAGAAATATAAAACGGTAGAGAAATTCAATAGCCCCGTATTGAAATATTCATTAGGCAACAAATTTTTGTTTCATTTTCAATTAGTTTTTTCTTTTTCTTTGTTTTTTTTTGTGTACAATTTTCGTTTCCTCCTTTCGAATTTGTTTTCTTCTATTTCTCATTTTAAATATTTTTACGTCGAAACGATTCGTAAAATGTTACCTCACGCGGAAAATAATTTTACGTTCGATTGCACGCCATGCACATTCGAGATATCGATACGAAGACGCATAAAGATAGAATTGGAGAATTCTCTCTTTCACTCTCTCGCAGTTTTCCGATACGTTGCGTCAGTCACGTATTCCACGTGCGAACCACGAGCAGGGCATGTCCAAGATGAAAGGAAACAGATTAAGCACGTGCGAAAAAAATGAAAGAAACGATACATCTTTCGTTATTTAAATAAAAATTTTTAAATATTTTTCATTAACAATATATATAATACATAAAAAAGTAAGAAAATAAATATAACTTACTGATTAAATTTCTGAAGGTATCGGTGAAGATTCGTATCATTTTGAAGCAACAATGTAGATAATTCTCTTGATGAGATAATTAAGTACTTATTGGTATATATACATATATATATGTATAGACGTCTGTGTACGTGTGTATATATGTGTTTGTTTCTTCTGGTGAACACTATTAACGGATTTTAGCTATAATTTGGCACCATTACGCATTTCTACACGATACATCATTGCATTACGATTGCACGCGATCTTTTTTCCTCTACTTTCTATTTATTTTTTTTTTTTTTCAATCAAACGAAAGAAGAAAATAAAAGAGAGAGATAGAGACAGAGAGAGAGAGAAGAGAGAGAGAGAAAAGAAAAAGGAAAAATCTAACGAAAGTATGATTTTCGTGTAGAAAAACTTGCTACTTTTGCTCGTTCGAACTTTTTAGTTAGACAATACAAGACACGACCTTCCTCAGTTGCTTCCACCAAACGAAATGGTTCCCGCGCACAAAAACTTGCCTCTCTTCGTTCAACCTTTTCACCAATAATACTCGGGGATGCACTTCTTCCTTCTTTCCTTTATTTCTCTTTAATACGAACTTTCTGTTTCTCCTTTTATTTCCTTTATTTTGATGATAATCAAATAGTCCAAGGTGACAGATTATTCGTCATTGCGTTAATATAATTTTCTTTGGAAATTCGAGAACAAGTAAAAGCAAATATTATATATATATATTACTAATATGATATTAAAGTAATATATAATAATATAATTATATATACATTTGATTTTGTTTTATTTATTTTTTTTTTGTTTTCCTTTGAAATTAGCACGAACCCGTTGCGTTCACGGAAGAAACCGAACTGAATGAGATCGATGTAATTTCGTCGATTTTATTATCGGAGATGAACGACGCGTGGCGTGATGGGAAAGACGTTCACGTTCAAATCGTCGCCTTCTACTAACAGATGATCTTTAACCCCTTTCGGAAAAAAGAGAAAGATAGAGAAAGAAAATATATAGAACTATATACGAAAATAAAAATAAAAGAGATATGAAAACGCTGATAGATTCGCAGGAAAGTAAACGTACGTTTGTATGTATGTATGTACGTATTTATGTAAGCGTATCAGGTATAAGATTATACATATATATTCTTATCTATGTTAACAAATGCTTTAACAAGCTTCGCTTTGCTTCTTATATCTTATCGACTATATACGTCAGTATTCCTACTCTCGATCATTTTTGTAACACCCACTTTATACTCTGGTAACGTTCGTTCAAGTTCGGCAAAATTCGGTTTCGCGCGTAGATCTTTCTTATATCGATTGGAGTCATACGATTCGATATTTTTCTTCCCCCTGCACATTTGGCATTTTAAATTTTCTTATCTTACGAAATAAGAAATTTCGTAAGAGATAGTATCTGTTTAATATTTTTTCAACAATTTATATATTCCAATCGATAAATGAAAATGTTTTAACAAATGCATTATGTTTACACGTGATTTTGTATAAATAAGTACTTGAACTTTATCTATTTCTATGTTGTCACTGAATAATAATCTTGTTGCTATAGTTTAGAACTTTAGAATATCCAATAGTTATTGCGAACAGTTTGATACTACTAAATATAACTTCTCTAAGTTTCGAAATAAAATTAAACAATTATCGAAACACGTTCTCAATTTTAAAAAACAAGGAGCGAAAAATAAGTCGATAGATATTCCCGAAAAAAAGTATACGAAACGATATTTCCGATGTATTATATTTTTTCCAATAAAGTTAAAGAAGAATTTTTATCGTAATTAGCGCGTGTTCTTGAACAACGAACCTATACCACCGATTCTTCCCAAATAAGACAAAGAGAAAGAACATAAGCTCTTCTTTCACAATTTTCTCTTTTTCTCAAAACACATCTATACAAACTCTTGACGCAACCGTGACACAATGAGTCGTTCCTTTTTCATAGTTCTTTCTTAAACAAAACAAAACAAAAAAATCAAAAATAGATAGATAAACGAAAGACAGCAACCTTATGCCGATAAATCCGTGATCGAATATATATCCTATTTCGTTTTGATATCGCGAAATAAAAAAGAAATGTAAAACAACAAATATAAAAATAATAACAATAATAATTCGTGCACCACTTTTCGATCGAACCGAAATTTCAACGAAGAAATTCAATAATAATACTACTAATAAAATGATTTAAAAATGAATACGATAATATTATAAAAGACGACACGTTGTTGTTGTTGTTGTAGGTTTGTCGAAATGAAATGTAGTAGACGAAGTAAAAAGATTGGCGCCGCTGGGGGGGTGGGGGTTTTCTTTTTGTTCGCGATACCGCGCGTGTGCCGTAGAACGTAATCGCAAGGCGTGCGTAATACGTAAACGTGAGAAGCGCTTAAGCGTGTTCTCCATTGATGGACAAAAATAAGGGCGATAAGAACGAACGTAATCGCGACGATCCCGCTAACAGAAACGCCGATGGCGACTGGGACTCGAAATTTCTTCCTTCTCTTGGTTGCCTGCCTGCCTGCCTGCCCTGCTAGCTAGCTGGCTGACGCACACAACTCGTCGAATGGTGAGGGAACATCGTCGTCGTCGCCGTCGTCGTCGTCGTCGCTGCTTCATGTGGTGGCGTTGCTTCGAACCAACAGTGAAAGAGGGAGAGAACCAAGTTACCCCTACCATTGGCTCAACCCATACATTCTCTTTCTCTTTCTCTTTCTCTTTCTATTCTACCCAGAACGAAAACAACCTACCTACTTTACTATTCTTCCTACATATATTTATAAGTATTGGAATTATCAAAATATTCAATTATTTATCTCCTGAAATTTATAAAAATTAAGATTTTGTGTCTGTATCTTTGTTTAATAATTTACGGATATGTCTTCTTTATCGCTTATCTTATCGAAATACAAAGTTTTATTCCTGATAAGAATTATAGTATGTTGATCTTTGTATAAGAATTTGATTTAAACATTACTACAGTCGCGAGAAAGAGAGAGAGAGAATGATCGAAGAGAGCCAAGTTATTCCCCCCACTATAGAGGGTCAACCCACTCACTACTACTACCTTATTCGTTTCCTTTTATAGCCAGAACAAAAACAAGTTATATATTTATTATTCTTGTAGGTATCAATAATATTTTAACAATAAGTACTTAATTACATATGTATATGTGTCGTAATATTGATAATTTACAATGTTCCGAGATGATTTTTCTAAATAGTTTACAAACATATCGTGTATGACCAATTTATCTTATCAAAAACAAAAATAAAGAAACAAAATTTTCCTTGTGATAAGAGTTTATGGGGAGAGTTGGTTGATGGTCGTATTAAAAACCGGTTTAAAAAATTGCAGCAACGTTTGAAAAAGAGTGGGAAGAGAGAACTGAACGCTTACACACACATACATATAACATGTGTCGTTTTGTTCTGGGAACTCTAAATTTATCGGTAGTTCGGTTTGACCGGGAGAGAACAGTGTGGGAGAGTAAAGGAGAGAAACCGAAGATAGAATGAAAGAGGGAAAGAGAGAAGAAACAACTCCCTCCAGCTGTGTCGTTACCACCTTCTTTACCACCCTATCCCACCCTTTTTCTATCTCTTTCTTTTTCTCTATGTTTTTTTCTCTCTCTCAGGATGAAAACTGGCTTCCCTTTTTCTTCTTTTACGCTTCCGAAGCCGAGTGGATCCGGCGTTGTTGAATATCCTCTGAATTATGCATGCATTCGAAATGCGTGCACACCGGGTATAAAGTATAGCTTGTAGCAGCTTCTGTAGCTTCAAACTCATCCCATACCATGTCTCTCAACGTGCGATTTAAAAAGCTTCTACTCTCTCTCTCTCTCTCTCTCTCTCTCTCTCTTTCTCTTTCTCTTTCTCTCTTTTTCCCTCTCTTTCTCTTTCCACTACGGAAACTACGGTTTTCATCTCAAACGACTCGCTTTTCCAAGTGTAAAACATACCCATGTGTATATATATATATGTATTATATATTTCTATGGATGCATGTTCTATTCTGTAATAACGAAACGATCGAAAATGACGTTTGATTTATCACAAAAGATTCCCTCTCTCTCTCTCTCTCTCTGTCTCTCTTTCACTCTTTTTCTTTCATGAATATTTGTAAATTCGCATGATCGAACTTTCGTCTCGTCTCGTCTCGTCTTTTTAATTAATGAACGATGACGCCGCAAGAAAATAAAAATAGATAAAGATGAGAGAAAAGGGAACAAGGGACCAAGATATTGTTTTTTTTTTCCTTTTTCTTTCTTTATTTTGCCGACAGCAAAATCTTCTTGTCTTTCTTCGCTCGAGTACTTATTACTCGAGTAATAAGCAACTTTCAAGCTTCGAAAGAAAATAGAAGAAGAAAAAGATGAGGAAAGAAAGAGAGAGAGAGAGAGAGAGGGGGGGGGGTTGAAATCGGGTTATTCTCAAATTCGTTGTTCCTTCATTTTCGTGATCCGGAAGAATGCACGCGAAGTATGTTTTTCATCAATTTGTAAAATAAAGAAAATAATAAAGCCCAAAGAAGACGAATATAACACTTTGAATATATTATATAAAACACACCTGCTATATATTTTCTTCTTCTTGTTTTCTCTTTCTCTTTTCTTGTTTTGTCTTATTTGAAATGCATATGTATGCATATTGATACGAATGCGAATCGATTCTATTTGTAATGCATTGGAACCGGTAATAATAATAACTGTCATGCGGGATCATTTAAAATATTTTGAAAAACATATTTGTTCTCGATAATTAAGTAATTATCATAGTTAAGTAAGATAATCAACTAAAAATTTTTGATAAAGAAGAAAACTGGTACAAAAGAAATATCAGTGAAATGTATCATATAACGAACAATAATACAGTTAATTTCAGAACTGATACCAACAATCTAAACAGCATATATAACGAAATTTTAAAATTTAATTACCATAACAAGACACATAACAGAGGTTACAATAATAATAAAGACATCTAAATTAGGAAACACCAGCTTAGAKGTAACCAGTAGTGTTCGAAAAGTTATAGTAGAATAACGTTTTTAAAAATTGACTCTATTTATAAGATAGTGAAAACTTATGACTGTAATAAAAATGATGTTATATTGACTTATGAACATAACTATCAAGGTAAAATAACGCTATRAATTGTAAGTTCTTTTTGGTATTGTATATAAAATAATATGTCATAATAAATAATTTTAGTTGCTGAGGAAGTCTCAAATAGAGACGAAACGTTCAACGGATAAATATAGTGTTCATCTTAATTAAACCCGTCCAAAAAACAACTTCCCTAAGAGTAAACTTAGTAATAATAATCAACTACGTTATTTTCAGTATACGTAATAGTTAAAAATAATTTATTTAAAAAATAAATATAATAGAATAGGTTGTATTTTTTTTTAATTTTAAATTAATTTATTAATATATTTGTTACTTATACGAGATAGAAATTCTTGATTTTATTATCTGAAGTGAAGAAATAATATAATAATATCAAATGTATATTCTTTATAATCTCATTTAATCAAATAATAACGATAGACATTTATCTTATTCGACCGGGAATGAGAAAAGATATGAAAACTTTTAACCAATCCCAAGGCGACAAACATAACATCGATTTAATCTTCATTCGTGGATACGTGCAATATATAAACGATTTAAAAATAATTCATACATATTGATATTTAAACGTAGATATAAAAAGAGAAAAAAAGAAATTAAAATGAACTATTATCATAATGACTATCGAGGTTAATTAGAATCAAGTCGTGTCATTAACTTAGACATTAACATTTCAGTTTATATGTCCATGACATAAATTAAAATCCAAATAATTAATGAATCTTTAAAAGTAATTATGAATAAAATACGTGATCGTAATGAATGGAGGAGACGGAGGGGAGTTTCAAAAAAAAAAAAAGAAATAAATAAAACACTTTAACAAGGGGAAATAGAAAAAAAAAAAAAAGTAATAATCTAACCTGAGTTAAACGAGCTTCGTTCTTCGATAGAAAAATCCCTCGTATCTTCTGCGAATCCGTAGGAAAAGCAATTTCTTTGAAATTTTCTATCACGAAAATATCGAATTTCAATCGATCGGGGGGAGTCTTTTACTTTCTTTTAATTTTTTTTTTGCTTTTCTTACTTTTACGAAAATAAATGGAAAATGAAAAAAAATACGATGCACCGTATATAATACACCGTTGAACTATCCGAATCACCACCACCACCGGAGTGTATGATTTTTTAGCAGCAGACACGTGGTGTGTCGTGACGACCGGCGTCGCGATGCGTTGCGTTCGAACCTGGCAATGTATGGTGGTCTCTTTATGAACTCTCTCTTTCTCTCTCTTTCTTCTTCTACCTCCCCAAGTACTCACTGTGAATGAGAGAGAGAAAGAAAGAGAGAGAAACAGAAAAAGAAAGAGATAATGCGATCTCTCCTTCTTTCTCTCTCTCTCTCTCTTCCTTCCAACCCGTTCCCCACCATACCTCTTTTTACCCATTCCTTCGTTCAGTAAACCCCCACCATTATACCAAACCCCCACCACCAAACCCAACTCATTCTTTCCCCTTTCGCGAATCCGATGGACGGTCATGGGGTTCTCGAGTAGACGGCTATCACAAAAAGGGACGTGCTATCGATCTCAAGGACCTCGTCCTAGGATAGGACCTTTTTTCCTTTTTATTTTTCTTTTTCTTTTCTTCCCAACACCCTATTTCTACCCCCTCTTAAACTCCATACCCTCGTATTTACGTTCAATCGATCGAGTTATTATACTATATCTTTAAATATTATTTTTTCTTTTTTTTCTCTCAGGGAGGGAGAGAGATATTTTTTTTCATTAGAATTTTTTAATATTAAATTTAACGAGACAGTTTTTGTACCGTGTTCGGTCACATGACTGACGTTTGAAAAAAAAATGTCTTTTCGTTTTAATTATTTTTTTCTTTTTTATATATATAATTGATATGCAGATAATAGTTATTGATTTAGATTATAATTTAAATCCATTTTGTCTCGGATTTTATATTAAAAAGAATAAATAATAATTGTAATTGTTTTAAAATAAAATATTGACGGTGGAGTTTTAATTGAATATCGAAAACCGATCGTTTAACTGGTCGATTTATATGCGTTTAGCGTTGATACGAAGTCTTACTTATCGATTCTGTACATCAAATGCATGCAAATGAATTGTACTGTATAGAGAAAGTTCATAGATCGTAGGTAGGATTAGTTTCTAGAGACGTTTGAATTAAAATTCTAAAGCGAAGAGTAACTTTTGGGTTAGATAGTTGTATAGTTTTAGGTAGAATAGTATTGGAAAGTCTTAGAACCAAGAACAAGGTCTTAGATCTATGTACAAAGTGCAATAAAAAAAGATTACAAAAGTCAAGTGTAAGAAGAAGAAGAAAATGTACAAGATGTGTGCCGGCATCTATAGGAGGGTACGATAACTATAGAATCGCGAAAACGGTATCTGTATAATATTACACTTGTTTGAACATTTGTTAAATTAAATTTCAAATTATTTAAATTATAATAATGAAAAAAAAAATTATATATATACTCGTATTGAAATATTTGTACTTGTAGAAAGTTTGACTTACCATAGATACTATAAGAAAATATTGAAAAATATATAATGACTTTTATCTAAAGTTCATTGAACCTTTATGAGCATATATATCTACCAATAATGTAATCAATATTATTAATTAAACATCAAATTTTAGTGAGAGAATGTTAATTAACACATTGTTGACTGATCACGCGTTTACACTTGTATGCAATTTAAAATATAATTATTAAATTATAAGATAGTATATATAAGTGGTGTATTTTTTTTTATTTTTAATAATTATTCACATTTTTCATCGAATTGTTATAATTATAATAATCAAAAATTGGATTATTAACACAGTTCCTTAATTACTTTTCTGTACGTGTATACAAAATAACCAGTCAACAATTCACTTTATATATATATATAAAATTAATTAACGTAGAAATTATTTTTTGGTTTGTTTTCTTACCCACACAAGTAGGCAACTTATCGATGCTCTCGTTCCATTTTCCGTTCTTACACTCAAGTATTCTATTCTCTTTCCTCGTGTCGTAAAACACGGTGCCGGATTTACACGAGAACGTTCTTGACGTCACTGTATCATTCGATATATAACTTCCGTTTGGTGCTGAAACGTTTGGACAGCGTAAAACTGAAAACAATATTGCTATTACTTTATGTAAATACAAGATACTTATCGATATTGATTTTACCTCGAGAATTGCGAATAAAATCTGCCAATAAGAAAGTTCAAATTTGTAATATAAAATATTTCTATACTTTTTTATCCCAAGATTATTTATAAATCACAGAACGTCGTATTCAATTTTAGTACATTTAGTAAAATTAATTACATCCACTTTTAAAATTGATACGATAAAATAATATTATAAATAGAAATAATAATATTATTATATCTTTATTTGAATCGATTATTAATTGATAAAATCAATCTATGATAAATTTAATCGAAAGGAATTAAGTTATATTTGTAACGTGTCGCGTTGGTGGTTAGTAGTACTCGTCTATCTAGAAATATCCAATGCTATTTCTGGATAGAACAACCATACGTTTTGTAATCGTTGGTTGGATCTTACTTAAAGTCAGTTATCTACTCACGAAGTGTTTGACTTTCATTTTAGAGAGTATCAGACATAAGTAATTGTTCAAAGTTAACAGTTACACAAAACATAGTGATTCTTAGAGGATCATCGCAGAGATTGCATACAAATTGAAATGATTGATAGTTAGACCAATGAGTCATAGACCGACCTTGATATTGCAGAAGGAATCCTCGTGCAGGATAAAGTCTCGTCGAGGTTATCAGGTCAAGGGTCACCAGGTTCGAATTAGAGATTATTGTAATACCAGCGGCGATACCACAACGTTCGAACAAAGTATTTCCTTTTTCTCGAATTCTAACTACGTCTACACAACTTCCATCCGACTCTGGGCCTGTTCGAATATTCAAATATTATGTAAACAATTATTTCATAAATTATACTTAATTACAATAAATAATTTCCAATTCATATAAAAGAAAATTGTACGATTTTAATAATAAGATTAATTAGATAAATGGATTTTTTCTATATATATAGAAATATGATATTCTTTCTATAGAAAAATATTTGATTATATTTAATTAAAGATCATAGAATTTATGTGTATTTAAAGTATTTATCTCTAGAATCAAACACATATAATTTGATTAGCTTATCACATATTCGAAACTTACTGCGAATATTTAGGTCGTGAAAAGTAAGGACTATCCTTTCACCCGGTGACGATTTAAATGTCCAACCACAGGAATAACCTCCTGAATAATACAGTGGATATCCTGGAGACTTTAAATAACCTCCCTCCTCCCCTTTGGGTATTTTTACTTCAACGTTACAATATTTACAAACCGCTATCTCTGAAATCAATATATTCATAATTATAATTAACCATAAAAAAATATGTATAAGATATAAAATACAGAAAATAAAGTCAACAACCTCAATTGCACCCCCTATCTGTCATCGAATTGATTTTATTTATTAATTAAATTACTATAGAGAAGAGAGAGAAAATAAATTCTTTTTTTGTTTAGAATGACTCGCTTTAAAATGCGAATTATTAAATAAGGGATACATTTGGCAGAAGGCAATCTACTACGGGGTAGAAAGATCAACATCTGCGTCCGTTATGGTCCATTTGTCGATCTAGAGCGTGACCGTAGGATCCATTAGAACTGTGATGTCAGATAGGTGAGTGGGGTGGTATAGGTTGGGGGTGTCGACGAAGATGTCGTCGAGGTCTGTCCTTGCCCTACTTTCACTTGGAGAGTGCGCTCAAAGTGGGGCTTCTAAATGGGGATTCGGACCGATATTAGGGCGCCGAAGGAGAGGGAAGTTTTCCCTTCTACCCTTAACCCCATCTCGTAATTACACCGAATGGATAATCTTTAATTGGAAATGAAATTTTAAGTAAAGAAGAACAAAAATTTGTGTAACAATTTAAATCGTTGATAATTAATAATCTATCTCGTTAATTTTGTTATTGTCCATATCATTTATCGTTATACTTTATTTTTTTTTCCTAACGGTATAGTAAGATAATATCTCTACGTTTTATTAAAAAAATCATTTATTATTTAAAAACGTTTTGTAAATTAACGATTATATTATTTGTGATCTTCGCAAAATGTTCGTATCGAATGAATCGTGAAAACGTTAATAAATAAATATTACAGATATAAGTATTGCAAAGAGTATTAAAAAATGATTATAGTCGTCGTAATATGTTCTTACGAAAGTAACATTGTAAGTATCTTAAGAATTTTTCCCACGTGTTTTATCGATTTCCTTTTACTACCCCCACGTCTATTCTCATTTATTTCAAGTCATCGAGATTACCTCTTAAAAGCTTCTCGTTACGTTAGCAAGCACGTAGTCGACAATAAAGGAAATAAAATCGATGTGAATCGAGGAACGAATCTCTAACACAAAGTAGACCCGACGTATCAATAGAAATCATTGTGAATCAGATCGGTTCGTTTCGAATTCTTTTATCTGGGGGTTTTATTTTTTTTTTTTTTTCTTTTTTTTTTCATGACCCATAACGAGAACGACAAAAATTTTTTTCTGCTGCTTTTCATGGAATTTTGGATAGCACGTTCAAAGTGTTACATAGAAAATCCCACTGTAAGCTTTAGGGATTGGTAAACCGTCCCCATTTCCATTTTGCCAACGTCCATTCATTTCGTACTTTGCTTTGCAGCTGTCCCCGATTTATCTCCGATTGGTGATACAACCGATAACGATCGAAACGATATACCAACGATTCGAATCACATTTTTTATTACATTGCTTTGCAAACTCAATCGAAATCAAATAGAATAGAAATGACAGTATATATTATATATGCGTCCGACGATCGTAAATATTAATGTTACGTTTAACATATTTTCACGACTATAACAATCAAAAAATCATTTCACGAGTTTTACGAAAGAAAATTATTTTGTTGATTTATTTTCTCTACTCTTTTTTTTCCACCCCACTCCACTTCCCCCTGTCTCCTTCTTCTCCTCTTCTCTCAACGAATAATAATAATAATAATAATAATAATAATAATTTGGTGGAATAAATTCAAGCGTGTATAACGTTTAAATCGAGGGTAGAATTTGAGAGAAATTTAATAATTGAAATAAATAACAAACCAGGTAACTGGTTGCAGTTTAATTTTGTTACATTGTTATCGATTTTTAATATCACCCATAGTCAACGTTTAAACATATATACATACATACATACATACGTATATATATATCAACGCGTATACAACTAATACATGGAAGATTAATTACTCGTCACGTCACGCAGGATACGGGTCACGTCGTTGAGAATTATTATTCCTGTTGTACTAAAACATGCACCGATGCTGTTCTACCTTTCTGCTTTAATATAATATTAACGATAATAAATCTTTCTCGTGTAATAAAATAACAAAAACAAAAAAGAAAAGGGGAGAATAGTTAAAATACGATATTTCGTGGATGCATAAACGTGCATCTTTTTTTTCTCTTTTATTTTTTATGGAAAAAGAAGAAAAAAAAAACAAATACGATAAACGAATTTAAATAAAAAATTAAAAAACACATTCATTCATATCGAATACTCACCAGGAACGCAAGCGTATTTTAATCTTAAAGCAGCGGGATGCCAATAAGTCGTTCCTGGGTGGTCGTTGCTCAAATTGTATCGACAATGATGTTGACCGGAACATCTGCAAAAAAAAGGAGAAAAGAAAAAAAAAAGAAAAAATAGATTTAAAAGAAAGAGGAGCAAAGAAATCGTTAGTTAGATTTCAAACGCAAAAACTCGATCGACGAGCTTTTTGTCAAGCCCTTTGAATTAGAATAAATTCTATGTCGTAAAAAGTTAACTTCATTGTCAGGTGACATGAGAAATGATAGTGCAGGGAAATAAAGGATGCCCCCCTCCCCCGATCGTTAGTCCTTCCAACGAACGTCAAAATAAAAAAAATAAAAGCAAAACAAGTGCTGCAAGAGAACGGAAATAAAAGAACAAAAATCGCGATTCCGGTTGCTATCATTCGCATCGAACGGACGTTAATGCGAGAGTTGAGCTTAAATAAAGAGGGGAAATTCTTTGTTTTCAACCCTCTCGCAAAGGGTTCGTCAACGTAGTTACACCCTTCGATCCATCCCCCGCCTCCTACTCCTCTTACACCCACCACGTTCGACCCTTTTCCGCTTCGTCGATTTTATCGTCTCCCCCTTCCCTTTTTTGTATTTTTTTTTCCTCACTGCAAATAAAATAGCTTTCACTCTTTCTCTCGTGTCAGGAACGACTACAAATTCTTATGAATTTTTTAAAGCTAAACCCTTTCTTCCGAATGAAATTAAAGAAAACGTTTCCCCCGCCMCCCCCCCCCCTCTCACCGGTTACAAATTTCCTGCAACATGTTACAGAAACAAATCGTAAATCTGTTCTTTTTCTTGTTGTTTTTCTTCTTCTTCTTCTTCTTCTACTAATACTACTGCGTTATATAGTAATCATTGCTTTTACTCTACATTTCCTTTAAATTTTGAGAATTTATTTACGCGTCTCTGGTTAATATTGCATTTTCGTAGAGCTGCTTTCTAAGAAAATAATGTCTAATGTAAGTAAACGTTATAAATTCGAATCGCATAACTTTTTAAACAACCATCGCACACATCTGGCCTTTCGAAATAAATAACGCGAGAGCGCGTTAAAGTTTTCTTTAACTTTCGTATTCGAAAATTTGTTTTTCAATTTTTACGATTCCGTTATGTTTTATAGTTTTCATTTTCTATTCTTTCGATCTTTTTATTATCTAATTGTAAAATAAAAAAAATGCGAGACGATGCTCTCTTCGAAGAGAGTATCCCTTCTTCTTTTTTTTTCTTTTTTTCGTTTTGCAATCACAGTCAGTCGATTTGCGTCATTTTTCAATCGACCTTCGGTAACTTGAAACCTCCCTTCTTCTTCAACAGAAGCAATTAAAGCTCTTCGACATCAAAGCTGTGATTTGATTCCACCCTCTTGGATGTGCATCCGAGACGCAATAAGGGTTTCTCAAGTGGCGTTTCTCATATCGAGTCCTTGTTCAAGATGGAAAATGAAAAAAAAAAAAAGATATTTGTGCGTGGATATACGATTAATCGAATATTGAAGAAGAAGAAGAAGAAAAAAACAACAAGATGATATGATGCATTTTTATTTTACAAAGATCATTCTTTAATGAGGATACATCCATTTTACCTATAATCTTTATTAAAAATTAATATCATCATATCTTTCATTAACATTTTTTTACATATATAATATAATATAAGATAAATTTATAAATAAATGATTGAAATAAAATAAGTTTATTAAATTTTCACGAGAAAATGTAATACATGTATTACAGTTGTCTCATAAGAATAATTGTCCAAATATGAGATCGATCTATTTATGGTTTTTCGATCTTTATCTATTTTGCAAAAAAAAGAAGGAAAAAAACTCCGGTATATCGTAACGAAAAAATAAAGAAAATACGAATAAATTCTCCAAAAAATCAAGAGTAGATGCAAAATGAATTCGAGACACAGTCGTCGATTGTAAATAAAAATAAAATATAAGTTTCTTTTTGCAACGTTTTCCCTGTGGTCTCTGTAACTATCCCAACCGTAATCGAATATTCTCAATTACTCTCTCTTTCATCGCGCGGTCATCGAATTTCGAAATATTGTATTAAAAAAAAAATGAAGAAGAAGAAGAAAGAGAATAAAATAAAATAAAATAAAATAAACTTACTTTCTGTTGAAGGAAGCCCTAACGTCGTAAAGATTACGTTCGTCTTCCTCCTCGTCTTTGATATAATTTCCACGTAATTGCCTGCTGGTGTCTTTGACGCGTGAACCAATGCCTCCCAATTTGAATTTCTTCTTTTTAGAAATTAACATTTGACTCTCGTGTCCGCAAATTTCCGTACGATTTGGTTGATACTCCGCTTTCAATACAAATATGAAAGCTCTTAATGATCTGCACGTTAAACGTAACACACGATCGGAACATTGTATCTCATCGATTATTTCCATATTACCCGATGACAATTTCACGGCTTTGGTTGTACGGATAAACGATGAAGGATTATCACTCGTTGGGACAATAATACGACAGATACCAGGTACTGTCAATTGTCCTAAAAATGTAAGAACAAGAAGTGGGAGAAAAATAACGTTGGGAATCGTTGTTCTTCTAACCAAACCCATGACTGATCATTTCACGAGGATACCTCGGCTCTTAGGCTTACTTCTCAAGGATCTTTTCTTAAAATTAGCCCTCTAGAGAAAGATCTGGAGGGTTGAGTCGAGTGTTTTACCGATAACGTACTCGTTAACTTTTTTTTTTTCTTTCTTTCTTGTTCTCTCTCTCTCTAATTTATTTATTTCTACTATCCAATTTGGAAGCTGCCGCGTGCGTGTGCGTATAAGGGAAGAGATAGACAATTTTTCTTTTGATTCGCCACTTTTTTCTTTTACTTTTACACACACTCGAGTTCCTCTCTCTCTCTCTCTTTCTTTCTCCTTTCGTTTTGATTTATTTTCTTACTCTCTTTATGTCAAGCAAGATCGTTGAACCCTTTCCTCTTAGTCTCCATTCGCCTTTCGTGGGAACCAATGTTTCTTGCGACCGTGTTCTTGTTTACCGTACGATCGATCGATGTTTGATATCAACTATCACACATACACACATAACGACGAAATATTATTACTTACTTGTTTTTATCGACAAATAATTGTTATACTTTTTTGATGCTCGATCGATCGAATACACTTTTCTTCTTTTTTTGTTTTTGAAAATCGAGAAATCTAATGAAATAACGTGTTCGAATGTGACGATACATCGTCGAGGAAAGTCGTAATAAGAATAACGACTTGTTGTACGTTCAATTGTATACGATATATAAAAAAAGAACTCGTGTAACGCGATCTGACTAAATAAATAAACGATTAAACCCATTGAATAGCATCTTTGTGTGCTATTATTGTTACGATTTACCTTCACGATCTTTAATTAATAATTAAAAATAGAAATCGATTTGTGTGTGATTGAATACTCAAATATTTTTTCCTTGTAAATTCTTTCGCCCTCTCTCTCTCTCTTTCTCTCTCACACACATACACAGAGTTTCTTTTTATTTTCGCAAACAAAAATTATGTTCTTTTTATAAAAAAATAATTTAGTTTTGAAGGGGGAAAAGAAGATAAATGTTTTGAACCGATCGAACGTTTCTTCTGTAGGAATAATCACAGAACGACTGACACGAAAATCTTCCAAACTTTAGAATTATTTTCTAATCGAATTCTCTCTCACTCTCTCACTCTCTCTCTTTCCTCTCCCTCTCTATCTTTGGCTCTTAGCTCTTTCTCCTTTATTTTCGGCATGCGTGGTAAGATTTTAACGAGTGTTTCGATAACTTAACGAGTATCTTATCCCGTCGAAACGTTGTGGTTTGTTGGTACAGAGAAGAGGAGGCCTCCTCCTCCTCCTTGGTGAGCGATCAATCGATTACGTTCAATTTCCACACGGTTTTTCAATGAAAGAAATAAAGAGAGAGAGAGAGAGAGAGAAAGACTAATATAAGTGTGTTTTCTATATATCCCTCTCTCTCTCTCTCTCTATTTTTTTTCGTCCCTTTCTTTCCACTCTTTGCACGTTGAATTCTTTCGTTCCAAGGACGTGATCTAGAATAGATCGAAGTATATTTATACATAAACGTATCTTCTCGGAATTGTCTCTCTCTCTTTTCTTTTTATAATTTTTTTTTCTTTTATTCTCTTTTTATTCTTTGCACGAAAATAGGCTCCTCGTCTTTTTTTTCTTTTTTCTTTATATTCAAATATATCTCAATATATTTTGTTTTTTAATACCACGTAATAATATCACTCGTTTCAATCATTATTATAATTAATATCATCTACGATCCCAACCTTTTGTCGGAACTTCTGTCGGTTTCCCTTTCGAACGTTCACCAAACTTCAAATTGAAATCAAACACACTTACGTGTCTCGTTTCTCTCCTCCTTATTCTCATTCTCCTAATATTTCACTCTCTTTTTTTTTTCTTCCCTTTTTCTTGTACTTTTAACTTCGTCGGACGAGAAATTAAGATTTCAAGGCTTTCACGAATTACAATATCATTCCTCCGAAACCGGACGAATAAATCGAGCCGATTAGTTACACTTTTACCGGGTAATATCCATATTTCCTGATATTTCTAAATCAACAAACTCTTTTTTCCTTCTCTACATCCTCCTTCAAACCTTCTCTCTCTCTCTTTATCTTATTCTTTCTTATTATTTCAACGGGTTTTACGATCAACGTATACAAAATTAAATTCACCGATGTTACGTTTGTTAATCAATCGATCAATCAATTCACGTCATCGTAAGTAAAAAACTGGGATAATCAAATTAACAAAATCCATCGTCGAATACGATAATGTCCATGACGAATGTGACAAAGAACGTTTCCTTCGCGTTAATCTTATAGTAATAATATTTTTCAATCCAATTTTTCGCGACATCGTTTTAATAACACTATCATTCCCCCGTTATATTATCATTTTCGCGGGATACGCACGCGACCAAAAAAACCACTCACTCGCGTTGACTACTTGTCCTGATGTGTGCTGCGATTCGTTGCGTTGCTTACACTGATCCCACACTCTCTCTCTCTCTCTCTCTCTTTCTCTCTCTCTCAAATATCTTTTACTCGGTCTCACTTATTCGCCCTCTCACTCTCACTCACTCTCGTTCTCTTTTACTACTATCATCGTAGTCTCTTAGCATGTTCGGTGGTAGGTAGTAGAAACGTTTGTGGGTATTCACCGGAAGCAACGGTAGCTTTAGTAAAAGCAGGGACCGACCAGGAGGGACCCTTCTCGCCCTTCGAGCACGTGTACGCGTATTACACACGTTTACGTTGGCAAGAGGGATGAAGGAAGGAAGAAGAGAAGAATGGAGAGGGCGGAGGGGGGAATCGAGTTAGGGGGCAGGGCCACGTTGGTTTCTAACCCTCGTAGGGTAGGTTCGTGCCACGTTGTCCTTTTTCCCCTAACTTTCCTTTTTGTCCCCTCCTCCCTCCTTCTCGATTTTCCTTTCTAATCTCGCGCGTGTACCCCCCCATTCCCTTCCTTTCTCCGCCTTTTCTCCCTCGTCATCCCTCCTCCCCCTTCTTTTTATCTTTTCACGGATCAACGCCAATCTTACCAGCTGCTCTTCTTGAAATTTCACATTTTCATGTTCCTTCTGGTTATCCTCTTCTACGTTACCAATATATATATATATACTTATTGTTAACCGAAATTGGAATAGATGAAAAACAAGATATTCCTATTTTTTCTTTTTATATGTTAATAATTCTATACGTGGTTTGGACGATTTGAAGAAAACAATTAGTTAGGCTATGAAAAATCTCAAGTTTCCAATTGGCTGAATGAATGCTGGAGATGTTCCAAAAGTGGTTAGGCATTGTTACCGAGATATCTTCCGTTCTAGCCATTGTCCTTAACAAGAGTACTCTTCCGTAGTTACGAAAGATAGAAGCAGAGAGAAAGAGAGAGAGAGAAAAGTTGAGGTCCTGCAATCGCTATTGTCATTGGCACGTGGGTAATGGTAACCAGAGTATTGGCAATGCATCTGCGTCGATCGTTTGGCAGGAAGTACCCATATTTCTTGTTCCTGTCATCAAACCACCACCCTATCCATTGTCCTTCGAATAAGGAGACTCTATTTCTAAAGATTTTAGACGATAACATCTGCACGAAAGTAAGTGCTACGTGCATATATACTTGTTAAATGAGAAACGCATTGAAATTGCATCTGTTATAATATTGTGAGATTCGATACTAGTATTATTATTCATCTAATTTCTAGATCTCGATCACGATCACGATCCATCCTATCTCACGAATATTTCATAATATTTTATATCATTGTATCCATGTATACATCATTATCCATGTGTATTTGTATATGCTACATGCGTATGCGAATTTGTAATTTAAAAAAAGCTAACAAGACATTTTTATTCGTTACGAGTATCATCTTTCATACTTTAGGTCCTTGATCGATATTCGTAATCGATACCAGAGAAAGTTATCTTCGGACTACTGAAGTTACATATTACATTTTGTTCGGCGTCTCGATTTTAATATATGCATAGATAATTATTCTTTTTTTCCTACTTTTTTTTTCATTTTTATAACTTTAGAAAATAACATTGTCAAGTACGTGTTAATGTATATATATATGTATACGTAGATGTAAAGAATGGTATTAAAGTGTTAAGGTTTCTTTCCTATTTCTAGTGACCTTTCATAGTTTTCTGCACTTATATATGATATTTAGATCGATATACATAAAAAATATACTCGATGAGATACACTATTGGTCAAAATTATTTTATCGAGTAAAAAAATATATTAAGGAAATTAATTAGAGGTCATTCATTTTTATAACAAAAATTAGATTACTTTTAATAATGTATTATCTGCGTACTATTTTTGGAATCCTAACAACTTTGGCACAATCTTGTGGAAATAATAATTATTTATTTCGTTGAACAAATAATTGATTTTTTCTTTTTATAGAAAGACGGTGAAATAATTTTAATCGTTAGTAAATGTATATGTGCGAATAGATGATATTTGAATAAAATAATTTTCTATTAGACTACTGTGCAAACATAAATTAGAAAATATGTGATCGAATTATTGTCGAATGGTCGATAAAGTGCATACGGTAAATGACTAATAGACAATTTAGAGTTGGGTCGGGTTTTAACCCACTTTGCATAGTCATTAGACAACGACATACGATTTGGCGTGGATCGATAGACAATTTCAAAGTTAAATGAAAAAGAATCGTATCCGGTAGGTAGGTAGAGGTCTGGTGCCAACAACCCGCCAACATTTCTCACCCCGATTATGTCGAGAAGACGTGGAAATAAATGACTTATTTAGAATTAAAACGACATGTGCTATCGGTTACGGCTCGTTGATTTAGTAAATTCGTTTTTAAATTGTATTCATTAATCCTAATCCATTATCCTAGAAACTGTATCCTCGAAACAACGCGTTTGTATCCTTCACGTTGATGGTTTTCATAAATTTTTTCTTCTTATCGATCATGAACGAATATACTTTTACGGTATAATTTGTATGATTAAACGTTTAAAATAAAAAGAAAATGCATTATTTTCGCAAGAAGATTCATTTTGTAAGCTTTGCGAACAACTCGAAAATATGGAATATTTCCTATGAAAATCTTTCTCTACTATGATTATTATTATTATTATTATTATTATTTATTCGTGCGTTATTTAACTTCAACATATGACGTGAATATTAAAGTTTGTTTCTGGTAGGCTTGTAAATTATTTCGTAGGTTCCATCGGCTCGAAAAAACCTCGTCACTCTTAATAGGATTACGTATTACGCGAAGCTCGAAAGTACGTGGCATAGGTTGTTCTTGCATAATCCACCCTCCTTCACCGGTTACCGTCTGGCAAAGCTGTGTTTCCTTTTATCCCTATGTATTAGTTTAAGTTAGAGAATGAGTGAAAAAAAAGAAAAAGAAAGAGAAGAAAAAAGAAATAGAAAGAGAGAGATAGAGAGGGTTTAAAACTGTTTTGATGTATTCTCGACTATGTTTATCCCACGAATACAAATACTCCGCAGTTTTCCCCATACCATAAAATAATTAAAACTATTTTCATTGCATCCCCTCCACCCTTCCATTCCACTATTTCCAGTTTTGCCATTAAAAAATTCAATGAATTGCACCACCATTATTATTTTGCACCAATATTTCTTTTCTCTATTAAACATATTAACAACCAACGAAAAACACATAATTCGCGAATAAACGTTTACGTTTAACTTAACATTTTCGTTATTTCTTTTTATGTGGAAAGCATGGAAATGATTTCTAAAACAAATAATCCGATAAATATTACTTACGTGTATAATTAGAAGTATAGTAGATTCCTAGACTATCAACAAGATGTTTAGAAAGTGTTGATACGACCGTAGGAACGCTGGCAAGGAACCTTAACTAACAGCCGAAAAAATGAATAAGTGCTTTCAATTGCACACTATTTGCTCAATCAAAATCCAACCCCCCATTTATCTACCCAGCATCATTTTTGTTACCACTGGGACCACCAATACAATATTCTTTGATAGTATATATGGTAAAGTTATATTGTAGGAAAATTTAAAATAATTATATTTAATTTTTAATGTCTAAATACGTGTGTGCCTTCAGAAATGCGTTTTTTATACATATATATTTAAAAAAGTAGAAGAAAATCAAAACAAGCAGATGATAAATCCAACGACGATCACCTGTAACAAAAAGAAAACTATATTAATCATACAATCAAGTGACACAATAGCCTAACATACAAATCGTCCAGTTCGCAGAGATGCACTTTTCAACTGAATTTTTCAAATCTCTATTTACCGTTGTAATGAAATTAAATTTAAAGTGGTAACAAAAATAATGCTGGGTAGATACATGGGGGATTGGATTTTGATTGAGCAAATAGTGTGCAATTGAAAGCACTTATTTATTTTTTCGGCTGTTAGTTAACACGTTGAGCGCCACGTCAGCCATCGGTGGCTGACACTGGACTTTCCGTTCAGGCCGCGTCAGCCATCGGTGGCTGACAGCGTGTAACAATACCAGCGCGTAAAAGCGGCGCGCGTGGCCTGAACGGGATTGCTTTAGAAAAACGCGTGGCGCTCAACGTATTAAGGTTCCTTGCCAGCGTTTCTACGGTGTTGATGCTTTAGCCCAATGGATGAGTTCTAGTTTATCGTTTATGTGTATTGCAGTTAACGACGTTACCTTTTATTTTTTCTTGTTAAATAAACATTTATTATATTTGCTATATCTTTTTTTTTCTTTTTTTGTTCTTTATCGATGTTTTATTCAATTACAATAATATTTGTTATCGATACGATAATCGTAATAAGAATGAATAATAATAATAATAACAACGATATTAACAGTGAATAATAATGATGATGATTTTCATCATGTGACGTTAATAATAACAATAATAATAATATTAATACTAGTAATAATAATATTTATTATTATTATAATAGTAATATAGATGACGATGATAACAAGAAAATGAATAAAAATAACTTGTAGGATGATAACGATGAGGGAAATAACAATAGAATAAAATTGTTTTTAAACACACAATCGAGTATTATGTTTTTAACGAAAAAAAAATGTCACATACTCTAGCACATGTGTATACGTACTATATACATTATGCATACATATATAAATATATGTATATATGTATATTTCCTATGCACGTGCGTATGTATGTATTCGTATATTAATGAAGAATTTATTTCTCTTTCTCTTTTTATTAGCGATTATGTGTTAATATGAGAGCGCGCGTGTGTATGCGTACGTGTATTTGTATGTTTTTGTGTTTTTTTTTCACATAAGTATATATTTCACAGCGTATTAGTATTGGCGAATCCTTAATTAAATATACGTATATACATATATACGCATTCTCTCGGCACTTTGAATATTTAGCACGATGCGTGTACTCTTTTCTTATGCATTTCTTTTATATTTCAATTTTTTGTCTTCTTTCTTCTTCATCTTCTACTTTTACTTTTCTTTTCTTTTCTTTTTCATTTTTTTTTCTCTTTTCACATTTTTATTTTTACTTTTTTTTTAAATTTTATTTTCATTAATAAGTATTCTTTCATTACTTTTGGATTCTGCTGCAAAAAAGGGATGGCTTATGAAATGCATATATGAACGGGGAGATAATATATATATATATATATATGAAGGAGCTTATCTTTTTAGTGTATGTACAACATGTTAACTTTACGATTAATTACAATTATCATGATAACAATAATAATTAGAATAATCTCTATCTATATCGATCAGGTTATATCTTTTCTTTTTCTCGATGAATTTCTTTTCTTTTCTTTTTTTTTATTTTTTTTTTTTTTATTAGTTTTTGTTATTTGAAATCGTTGATAATTGTCTTCTTTGTCTGTTTTTATTTTCCATAATAGGTTCGCAATTTTTGCAGTAAATTCCGTTTCGTTATTCTTCTTATTCTTCTTATTCTTCTTATTCTTCTTTTTCTTCTTTTTAGGAATCACGTGGAAACGATATTATGAAAGGGGAACGTAGAGAGAAGGCAGGAAGGTAAACGAAGCTATTTCTTCGCGTTTATTATTCCGAGATTGGAACACGATGGATTCATTTTTATTTTCTTGTTTTAAATCAAGCTAACCCGAGAGTGGATAACGGAAGCATATTTTTTTTTTTTCAAAAGACACGGAAAATGAACGAATTAATATCGAGAGAGATTATTAGTGTTACACTTCTCTTATCTTTATTTTTTCTTTTCTTTTTTCTTTTTTTTCCCTTTCTTTTTCATGCTCAATCTCTCCAACACATTATTTTATCGTTTATATCTCTCGTTCGTTTGTTCGTTCATTTATTCATTTGTTTGTTGTTTATTTGTTTGTTAGTTACGGAAAAGCTGTAAGGCATTGTCGGATATGTCGGCTGAGTTTATTTTCTTCATTATTTTTTCATCAGTATTATTATTACTATTATTAATATTATTATTAGTATTTATAATTATCATTATCATTATTATAATTACTATTATTATTATTATTATTATTATTATTATTATTATTATTATTATTATTATTATTATTATTATTAGGGCCTGAGAAAGAGACGATTTTTTTATAGTTTTACGAAACGTACCTCTTTCTTTCTTTTTTTATTTCTTTCTTTCTTTCTTTCTTTCTTTAATTCCTTTTCTTTATTTTGTTTGTCGTCATTATTTTCTTGAATTATGCGTAGACATATTTCGTAGGCAGCTTTAGAAAAATATATCATCGGTTTTAGCTAAACGTCAAAGTACCAACGCGCCGAGAAGAACAAAAATGTCTTTCTTCTTACTTCGTCGAATAATTTTTTAATCATTTTTCTTTACGACGATACACTCGAAACAATCATAACGGCGATTAATCATCTCACGTCGCTGTAGTTAAGTATCGGTGCATAATATTCTTATTAAAAAAAAATATATAAGAAAAAGGGAAACGAACAAACGAACAAAAAATAAAATAAAATAAAATAAAATAAAATATACGTCAACATGAAGGAAAAATTCGTTTAGACTAATTAGTGCGTAAGTGCATGCGTGCGTGCGGTGCGTATGTATGTGTTCGTCATGTTATATGCTTCTCTTCCATTTATTTTTTTGTCCTTCTAATTAATTTCTTTTACTTTTCTCCCGTTACCCCTTCCATGTTTATTTCATTTTCTATCTTTCTTTAATTTTCTTTCCTTATTTTTTGTCGCTGTTTTCTTATTTTTCTTCTTCTTCTTCTTTTTTATATCTTCTTCTTTAATCAATAATCTCTTCGTGTCTTTGATAAGACCATAAAATATAGTACGTAATTATTTGATTATACATCAGAAACGAAATGTTTATCTTTTTTTTTCTTCATAATATCTTCGTGTTTTTTTCTCTGTTTCTTTTTTCTTTCATATCTTTCGCAATTCTTCGTTCGTTTTAATTTAATTGTAATTAAACTTGTACATACACACACATTGACCATTCCGCGACAAATTGCAAGCTACTTTATTTATTTATTTTTTTTCCTTTTTTTGTATTTCTTTTAAAATCTTATTTTTTCTTCTTTATCAATTTGGCACATTTAGCAGATTTGTCCTTTGTTACTCCCTCATCTTGCATTTGTCTAATAAACGTAATTGCTAAATATTATACGTTGCCTAAATACTCTTTCTTCTTCTTCTTCTTTTTTTTTATAATTTTTTTTCTTTTTTTTCTTTTTTACGCGTTTTATTTTATACATATATGAATATTTTTGTTTCCTTGTTGTTTTTTATTTTGTTATTTTTATGTAACATTTCTTTTCTTTTTGTATTCACTGTAATAATTACTTTTTTGTTGTTGTTGTTGTTGTTCTCGCAATCGCGATGCGCATACACAAGCATGATACATACAATCATGGAAGAAATTACCAACGATTGAATAGTTGTTTTTTTGATTGATCGATTTAATACTGTGCAGTTCAAATTAACTATTCCTATTTCTTCTATTTATTTGAATGAAAAAGTGGGAAAAGAAAATTTATAATAGAAAAAAAACAAATTATCCTGACAATCGTTAGCAATTTCTTTTGCATTGAAGATCACACAGACTTTTCTCAGCTAAATACATAAGTGTAATATACGCTTCTAAATAACAGCTTTTGAAAATACCCTTTTGCTTTTGTTTTTATCATATGTGTATATGTATACACATATATAATTTCTCTTTTTTTCGTTTTTTTATTTTTTTTGTTTATTATTATTCCTATTAATATATTATTAATATTATTATTATTATAATATTCTTTCGGCCGTCACAGTACACGCGCATAAACACATAGCGAGCGCGAACGCATTGATAGGTACAGTTTGCAATTCCACTACAATAATAATAATCATATAATATACATATATATATATATATGTATATTTATTTTTATTTTAGTATATATATATATATGCATATTTTGTGTTAATTCTCAACAATTCCCATATAATAAGTCTGTATTCGTTATTCTTGTTGATGTTGGTTGTTGTTGCTGTCGTAGTTGATGTTTTATTTTTGCTGTTCTTTTTATGATCGCATTATCTCATCGATTAGTATCATTTAGCCAGTCCTCGATTCCTCGAACATCGTTTAACGCATTGATAACACACCTTGTTGGCAATCTTAAATAATTATCTTAACGTCGGGTTAATTCTTTTTTCAATTCGTTATATATTATAATAATTAATTAAAATAATAAAGTGAATATCGAAGCTTTGAAAGAAAGCGCGATAGATCATCCTTTTCTTTGTACGTTTTCGTTTATTCGTAATTTAAATTAGTAGTTCGTTGGTAATACTTTATCATACTTATTTTATACGAATAAATCGTGTCAATGTGAAATTTGTCTTTTATTTCTTTTCTCTTATTTGTTAGATCGATGCGTAATCTCATATCAATGTTTCGAAGGACGACACGGAGGGTCTCTATTTTATACATACATAATAAACATACACATATGTATTCGCGCATACACACACACACACACACCTTCTCTCTTTCTTTCTTTTTTTCTTTCTTTTTATTTTCATTTTTTTCTCTTTAGTCTAGTCGGCCATTCGCCCCGTTATCGACTTTCTAATATTAATATCCGCTTTACCAATGACGTAGAGTCGCTTTATACTACTACGTCTTTAACGTCTACGACATGTTTCACCAACGACTCGTTTACCGCTATCTAATGTAAGCTCATCTTATTACATAAAACGTTCAAACACATTCCACATTATGTTTCCAAGGAAACTCACTTTTCTGACACCAAACTTAATTCGTATTATAATATTATATTTTTCATCTTTCATCAATATTATATTACATATATATTTTTATTTAGGATATAATATTTTATACACTAAAAGAAAGGAAATGCACTTTTCTTTTTTAATGGTTATTTAAATTTTCATAAAAAAAAAAGAAATCAATGATATATATACATATTTTATTTATCATTTAGGATATTTCACACACACAATAACGAAAGATAAATAAAATCAATAAGATTTTAATGAGAGACCTCCTTTGTGTCCTTCGCTACATCGATATTTCGGATAAATCTGATTAAAATGAAACATTTCCAATTAAAATCTCATACTCGATACAACGATCAAAATGATCTACCTCGCGACGATTAACAATTTATCATCAGTTATGACGCGTAAGTAAGTATAATATATATATATATATTGTATGTCTATAACAGGAAAGAGACTTCTTCTAAATAGTTTTGGCACAGTTCACGAGTCTCTCCCTCTTTCTTTCTCTGTCAAATAATTTTGCTGTCTTTAATCAATTGTTCATCCAAGTATTATTTCATTAGTCATTAGAATACATACAGTAGGATAGAATTGATCAGAAACCAATACCTAATTGTAAGATTTATTTAAAACCCGGATTTGTAAGTTTACTAGTTTCTATTATCAGGTCAAGAAGCCTCAATTTAACTTAATACAACAGTGTAACCGGTACTTAGTAACCTCGATTCGTTCTTTTTTTCTTTCTTCTTTACAAACAACTATAGCAAATAAATGCTTCTGTTTTACAAACTGGCTCCTATTAGTTGAAAATTATGAAAACATTGCCCCGATCACAGATTATTCATATTTTCTTCGTTATCTTCTTTCTTTTCTTCCATTTATTAATTTCTTATATTTTGTTATCTTTGATTTGTTGTCTTCAATTAAAAGGTCCCACCACCAGGGCCAGGTTGAGGAACGACCGATCGAAAACTCGGTCACGAATTGAGAATAAATCGGTGTTCTTGTTCATATATGTATATATATATTTAATTGTTTGTTGATCTTCGTTAAAATTCGATTCTCTTTCCGGCCGATTTTCGATATCGTCGAGTAATAACCTCTTACTACGGCGGTTCCGGCTCGGAGGTGGGGGACTCCTGCTACGCCTCCAGGAAAATTAATGCCGTTGGTTTTGGTTCGAGGTTACTCTTCTTTGCTTCTACTACCAAAAATTCGATTTCGTTTCTATCACGTCGTGCGAATGATTCTGCTATCAATCTGGCTACTTCTTGATGATGTAGTCCTGTTCGATCATAAAGAAAATTTACTTTTGTTAATAAATTTTATTATTAATTTTTTTTCTTTTTCTTTTGTTATGCATTATAGGTTAGAAATAAATAAATAGTAGTTAGCTTTTACCTTCTACTTTGTGACCATCAACCTCGAGAATAAGCTGACCGACTTCCAGACCACCAGCTTCGTAAGCAGCTCCGTTATCCTACGGTTTTGTTACAAAAGTCACATTAATATCATTTATTATTTATAAATAATATTGTATATCTATCAATTAATTAGAAATTATAAAATAGAAAATAATTATTATTTCTATCTTCTATATAAAATAATAATATCCAAAACGAAACTGATATTTATTTGATTATAATAATCAAATTCATCCACCCCTCCCCATAAAAGAAATAATTAACAAATCAATGTGTATACGAATACAACAATTAAACGATAAATACTAACGTGAATATTTATGATCCTCGGCAAAGGATGTTTAGTGTTAGCACCACCCTCAATTGCAATACCCAAAATCGATTTAGTTTTTTTTACAGTGATCCTAAGATTTCCTTGATGATCCGGTACAACTAAAGCACCATCTTCGTCTCTTCTATCGGACATCTCGCTTCTAGTTAATCTTTGAGCACTGTGATGTCTTCTAGGTGGTCCACCTGGTCCTCCACTTCCGGTAATTGAACCTCCACCGGAACCACCCTCCTCGAGTAATTGTCCATCTTGCATATCGAAGCTTCGCGAGAGTTTGTGCGCGAGTTCCTGAAACGTTCAGAACTCGGATCGCAAGCTAGTCATTTGTTTGTTTATTTTTTTATGCTTTGAAACATTCTCCCGACTCACGTCTTCCTACGATAAACGACGATATTATTTTATTTGTCAATCGCAAATAATAATAATAATAATATTAAATTGACATTATTAAGAAATACGTCGTCGTTTTCGTTTACGAAGTCGGGGGTCGATCATTAGTCGATTAAAAACACGAAAAAAACGATGAGAGCACACAATAGCTAAAAAAAAAGGCATTTATGCTGGCGTAATTCATATGCGCTTGGTTGTCAAAGAATATTCCCGGATGAAGTTTCAGGCTCGATAGTTCTTTTCTTTTTTTATTTATTTATTTTCTTTTTTTTCATTTCTTTCAATTTTATTTTAATAAAACGCAGAAGATTCTCCCGCATCCGGGAAATCTTTCGGCAACGATGCGTAATTCTCTTTTCCAGTACCTCTATATGCAAGTTATATATATATGTACGTACAAATTTATATATATATTGATATAGATCGCAAGAGTATATCAAAAAATTAAGTCATGCTTGCTGATAGGCTGGTAGCAATTGGGTGTTGGTGCTCGGAGAAAGAGTGGTGGTGGTGGTGGTAGTGGTGGTGGTAGTGGTGGTGGTGGTGGTGGTGGTGGTGTTGTCGCGCCGTAATTCTTTCTTTCTTTTATTTAACTATCGTACTTTATCGTAATAACAAATATTATACCGAAATTTGTAATAATTTATATTAGAGACACTCATAATATTCGATTGTTTTAAATTTGTTTGTTCGATAAGAATACAGCATTGCGTTTTATCTCTCTTCGTGACATTTAATTTATTTTATTTTATTTTAATGTTTTTTTTTTTTATTGTTTTTAAAGCAAACGAACAAATAACCAAAAGCGTAACGAAGAGATCGTATCGAGAAGCTATTTATATTAAATCACGAATATACGTACGAACGATCCCATTTTCGCGCTCTCGCGAAAGGTGAAAGTGTTTTGCCTACGCATTCGCGCGTTTACGCTCACGCAAATATCGCGATTTTCTTCTTATTTCGCGTTTTTCCCATCGCTTTTACCTTCGATTTAATACCTCCTAATCTATATATAAATTTCTAAATTTTCTAAAATAAATATAAAAAATAATTACGAAACTCTCCGAGATAATAATATATTTGTATGTATATTAAAAATTGCTATATCTATTATTTGGTTTATAAAAAATAACTTGTAACGTCTAAATATCTATTAACAATTAGAGATACCTATGGAAACTTAGGGAGATGAATAATGATCTACCAACTAATTTGTCTAATCCTCATTTTCTAAATTTTCTAATCTAAATATACACCTTGAACATACTAATTTTACTCTAATCTCTAATTCTAATTCTTTGTACTATTCATCTACTTGTCATTAAACTACACATATATTTAACTATTTCTAACGATATTATCATTTAATTTTCTAGATTTGTCTTTTCTTTTCTTCTAATTTCTTATCTTCTCTTTTTCGATGTGAGTAAAGTGATCGTGCATGCCAAGACATCTATGTACATATACATATATGTTTAGATATATATGTATATAAAAATAATAATAATAATGATCATAATCATAATCACAAAATCGAAATAATTCATAATAATAATAATAATAATAATAGTAATCACGGAGATAATGATTGTAATAGGAACGATAAAGGTTGTACTTATAAAAATAATGAAAAGAAAAATTGGAAAAATTACTAATAATAATTATAATAATAATGACGATAATAATGATAATCGTGCTTGAATATACGAGTAGTAACAGTAATTGATTAAACCGAATAAAGTAGCATGTGCAATAAACATTCAAGTAAAAACACGTACACACCTAACGCTAAGTTCGACTAATATTTTCTAGGAGCTCTAGGAGCAGAAAAAGAAATCGATTTTGGTGATAAATAGAAATAGAGACAGAGAGAGAAAGAGAGATAAAAAAAGAGTGATAAAGAGATAGATAGAGAAAGAAAGAGAGAGAAATAGAGAAATATCTAAATTAAAGGGAAAATTCATGCCAGTGAGGTGTCATCGTTCGCGAACGTTCCGATATGAATTTTCGATTCGCGTTCACTCGCCGTTTCGTTTTCATTTTCACGCACGCGTAGGAAATATAATATACAATAGA
This sequence comes from Polistes canadensis, assembly GCF_001313835.1. NCBI lineage: Eukaryota > Metazoa > Arthropoda > Insecta > Hymenoptera > Vespidae > Polistes > Polistes canadensis. Next base: position 294,397 of record NW_014569572.1, read on the forward strand.
ATAAGTATAGTAATTTTCCAGTAACTAGATTGAGAGAAAACGCGCGGCCCGATTCGATTTCGTTTCATTTTTTTCTCACGTACGATCTCTTGGAAACTTCGGATGCCTCGTTAGGGTATTTAAATATTTATTTATTTCTCGATTAGAAAGTATCTTTATAATTAAACAGGCCAATTTTTTTTTCATCATAAAAATTTGTCATCCGTCATTTCACTTTCATGAACAATTTCTTAATACATTCTGAATTTTCTATTTTATTTTCTTTTCTTTTCCTTTTCTTTTTTTCTATTATAAAATAATCCTCGCTGTTAACAATAATAATAATATTTTTAATAATATAAGAAATAATAATAATAATAATAATAATAATAACATTAATAACAATTAATATAATTTAACAAAACATATACACAGTTAGACGAAATAAATAAATATTAATTAACGAAACGATCGATCGATCATCATTTCGAGGAATATTGAAACACGAATGTGTGACGTCTTTTGCGATTGAAAAAATAAAAAATAATATACATATATATATATATATATATAAAAAATAATAAATGAAAAATAAATAATAATCGAACGAACGAACGAGCTTTTTTCCGTGTACATAGTTACGAAAATGAAAATATAATTATATATATATATATATATATATATATACCGTGCGTGTGATACTTGTTTGTGAGATATTTTTTTTTTTTTTAAAATAATATATATATATGTGTGTGTGTGTATATCGTTGGCACTTGGTTTTGTTTAATATAAAACTTACGAGGGGCCTGGCGCCCCAGTACCAGGATTTCACACGCTGCGTCAGCCCACCAAGCAAATGGGACCTCCAACCACCGAAACCTCCACCACCTCCACCATCCGAGCTCCTCTCTTCCCTTCCTTCTTCCTCATCCTCCTCCACATCGCGTTCCCTTTCTCCTCCTCCACCTCCTCCTTCCCTTCCACCTCCTCCTCCTCCTCCTCCACGCCTCCCATTACCGATCATCTCAGCGTCGCTATCATCGCATCCTCCGTCGCTTTCCTGTTTTGCGACGAAGGATCAAACAAATGGAACACACACCCATGTCTTACGATTTAACACTAAACCTAGCCGGTAATTTTGTTTACTTACTTATACTATTTTCGTATCCGATCGTACGATCGGTTTTTTATGCAACGAAATTATTTTTTGTTTTTATTTTATTTAACCCTTTGACTGTTATGGATGCATATTATGCGTTTGATCAAAATTGCAAGCGTTGTCTATCGACCAAGTCTTACGATTTAACACACTATCAATGACAAATGATATTTTTCAAAATCAATGATAGGACTTCGATGCAATGAAATTATTTTTTTTCGATTAGGATGGAAGAAGAATTTGTTTTTAACTCGACACTATTTCGATTTCGACTCTTCGAGAGTGTTTATCACTATTTTATTTTCGATTATTTCGAATGTATCAAATTTTTGCTAATTTTTATAGCCAAATTATTATAATCAATGAACGAAGTGTATACGAAAAAATATAGTATTAAAATCATTAGAAAAATAAAATCTTTATTTGTTATTAAAATAGATAAATTATAATGATTTTGAAATAATGTTCGATAAAGTGTACTTATTTTGATATATTATGTACTATAAAACACGCGAAGTATTTTTCGCGTGCATTTAGTCGAAGCAATGAAACGACGTGGCTCGGTGCACCTCAATAATTGACCCACTTTGCGAAATCATAAAACGGTGACCGCAACCCCCACCTTCGTTCCGGTCCTTCCAGGTAAATAACGGAACGAGGAGACGCATCGAAACTTTCTCCGATGGTGACCCATAATACCGTCTAGCTCATTGTTCGTTCTTTTCTTTATCACGATACCAATAAGATCGTTCGAATGATCGATAATACGAAATTGATAATATTTTCATTAAAAACAATTCATTCACAAATTATCGATCACGTGTGAGAATACTATTTATTGAGTTTATTGTTAATGAAATAAATAATAAATGATCTATAGCTATCAACTTTGACTATATAGATATACATAAATATTCCTCGAATATTCGATAAAAAAAAATTCACGATCAGATATTGAATTTGTCGCTTAAAAAAAATATATCTGTTTATATTCGATTAATATAAGTTGAACGCGTAGGTGTCACTCACAAACTGGTTCCCTTTTTGTGATCTGACGCAACAACGTGCGTGAGTTGAACGAACCCACGCACGTATGTTATACGTACAGGTAATAAAAAACAAACCAAAAAAAAAAAAGGAAGAAAAAAAAACATATCTATATCTCCCCTTTTCCTTTCTCTTTTTTCGTTCTCTTTCAAATCTTATTACAATTAATTTTACATCAACTCGCCGAGAATTGAGAAATGATTTCAACAGGAAAAAAAAACAACAACAAAAAAAGAATTAGTCAATAATTAATTTTTGATACTCTCTTTAAGAGAAACAAAAAAGTAGAAAAAAAAAGAAAAAGAAAAATACATCTCAAATCTAAAGAGCAAATAATAGTTAAAAGTAGTTGAACGAAGATAAAAAAAAAAGAAAGGGCCGTCGTTTAGGCCGTCATTGTTCGTTTGGAAAGAAGTTAGGTTCCGAAGTATATCGTCTCGAACCGATTCCCCTTTGTCAGTGATCACTCGTAAGAAAAAGAGCCGACGAAGAAGAAGAAGAAGAAGAAGAAGGGTCCACGTATACGAAAGTACAAACTAATCCTCTTCTAAGAAGTATAGAGAATGATCCTTCCCTTCGATCAAACCGGTTCGAAGATAAGCGCGAACGATAGATTCAAAGAGGAGAGCTCTCCTTATTCCTACCGACGTGCGAGAAATCTTTTTACACGAGATCGATTTTTTGATCTAACAAAGTAGAAGAAGAAGAATACCAAACGTGTTCTAATAGGCCAGTCAAAAATAGGCAACGTTGCAGTTGCAGTTAAAAAGTTAAAAAATATATAATAAAAAAGAAATGCAGTTGCAGTTGCATTTGCAGTTGCAGTTGCATGTGCAGTTGCAGTTGCATGTGCAGTTGCAGTTGCAAGTTCTTCTTCTTCTTCTTATTATTATTTAAGCAAATGTAGCAATTTATTGATAATCAAGTTTTTTCATATTATTACTTGTTACATTGAACAGCTCGATAAATTATTTCTATACACATTAATATAATAATTTAAATTTTAATTGACAGTCAACTTTCATTGATATGCTAAATATTATTTCACGTTACTCCACTAATAGATTTCAAGTTTTCTATGTATGATCTATTTTATTTCTACTCGTGTTTGTATTATTTTCCCGTCTTTTGCATATTTGCATTTTACGCGTGTGTTCGTGCAATTAATGAGATCTCAGTTGGAAGTGGTTCAAGTTCGAGAAGTTTGAAACTTAATGTATTATTATTATTATTTTCTTTTTAATTTTGCGGTTTAGCTACAAGTTGGTTAGACAATTTATTGTCTGTAGTATCTTTAAATCGGCGGGATGTGACTCATCGAGTGAATGAATCATAATTTAGAGAGTCGCGAGTACGGGTCCGTTCTTCTATTCCGGAAAAAGGGAGGAGCAAGTGTTACTCGTGCGAGTTTCTCCTCGCGGGAAAAGATACGTCGTGATCTAACTGAGTCAAGCCTTTCGTGGCTTTCTAATCGTTCGTGTTTCCTTTACAACGTAGGTACCACCTACCTATATATATATATATATATATACAAAGAAATTTTCTATCAGACTGCCAAACCCACTAATGTCCACATTAAAACGTTTTATTCGTTAGATTAGAAAACTTATCTATCATTGATTCAACAAGTCAATTATTATAAATATTAATCATTCATCGATCATTTTATTTTTGCAACACGATACTAACATAAATATGTTGAAATAATCGTATAAAAAGAAAAAAATATATATATATGTTGTTTGTAATATTATCACGACATAAATCTTTCTATACGCCTAAAATCATTTAACCGGTTTTTCGTCTTGACGCAAGGTTGCAGCTAAAGTTTTGCGACCTATTAAAAATATTTCAACCGACACGTTTGGTTGAGAAACTCTGCTTTCTTGCGTAACGAATTTGCATCTGTATAAGATTCATTTAAATCCTTTTTTTCTTCTTTTCTTCGAACAATAGGATTCGCGTTTTTTGGATCGGTCAATTTTTATTCTTAATTATATTCTTATTCTGTTTTCTTGTTTTATTTTATGTTAAAATTGTAATCTTTTTCAAAGATTTTGTTGAGAGAATTTCTGTCTCGAGGTCACTGCCTTTAACACGTTCTCATAATGTCAATCCTTCTTTCAAACGGTTCGAAGGTATATGTGTGTGTGTGTGTAAGTACACTTTCCTCGGTTGAATGGGGGCTTCCACCACTTTACGTTTCCATCTTTTAACGAGACAACGTCATCACTGCTGACAATGAGTGAACTAGTGTGGTGGTGGTGGTTATGTGAAAACAGTGAAAAAGTATGTAATGGTAAAGTTTTAACGTTATTTCGTGATTAATGTCTGTTAAACATTGATTTACAAATTAATACGACGTATTATTTCGAAATCATTGTTAAATATTAAATTATTATTTTGAAATTTTATATGGCTTGACCGATGAGATCGAATAACCAAAGACTGATTATTATTTAAAACTTTTTTCACAGAATCCTTTTTTTCAAAATGATAGAAGCTTCTCGATGAGATTTAATTATCGAAGACTGATTAGTATTTAAAAGTTTTCACGTAGGAATAAAATAATTTTTACCATTAATTAATTTATCTCTGAAGGGTATGCAATTCTGATGAATAAATAATTAATAATTAAAAGTTTCAATTTTAAAAAAGGTATAACGAATTTAATCGAAATAAATTTGATTATACAATTATCAAGAGGAAAAGTTAGAATATCTCGGTAATATGTTAAAACGAACGAGTAAACGCGGGTACTTCGAGAAACATTTTAAAATTAAATTAATTTCAACTGATTTGTTTGATTAATCGAATTAAAAGTCTAGCAAATGACTAACTTGAGTATTTCTACTATAAGAAAACAAAAAAAAAACATTTATCACGTCAGCAATGATCTCATAGCGAAAAAGTTTAAACATTCACGATGATATCATTCGCCTAATATTTCTTATAATATCTCTTATGATATAACATATATAATAATTCTCTTATAACATTATAATATCTATATATATATATATATATACTATTTTAAAAAAAAAATTTTTTCTTAAAAGCAAAAATCCGATATTAAAACCAAGAAAAATCGTGAAACACTTTGGACCGAGACTCTATACGTTTGAAAATAAATGTATCGATGTATCGTATTTATATTTCCCCTTTTTACATTTCGATGGATCATCACGAATCCCTCGTGAAAGTCTTTTTACTGCGGTATCAATGAAGTGGAATGTATAGATAAGACGTGCGCGCAAAACAGAGATGGAAAAAGAAAAAAATAAATAAAAAAAAAAGAAAATAAACATAGATAGAGGTAGATAGATAGATAGATAGAAAGAGAGAGAAAGAAGACACGCGTTAGTAGAGTAGACAACATACGTAACTCGTATGAATCCTAGATGGGATATCTTTCGACGAGCACCACAAGTTGGCAACGTTGTACAACTTTTCTCCCTCCCTTTTTCTATCTTTCAAACCCCACCACCATCATCAGGTAAAACCTCTCACCTGTTCGAAGTTGTCCCTCTCTCGCCATAACCACCCCCTCTCACCTCTCATAAGCCTTACCCATTCCACCATAGGCCCCCCATCGTTCACGCTCCCCATCCCCTTCGTTTTGAGAGACCCCCTTTGATTCTTTCTTCCTCATCCCTCTCTCCTCACTCTCTCCCTCTCTTCATCTTACTCACACACACTCTCTCTCTCTCTCTCTTTTTCTTCCGTTTTCTCGGCCTCGTCTCTCGCACACGTTGCTTGCTTGCTTGCTTGCTTGCTTGGCTGTTCGTTGCTCATTCGTTCTTTCAAAGCAAAGTAAGCGTCGAGTCGCGCTCCTGATCGAGCAGCAGGTAAACGTGAACAACCTGGCCGAGTAGTAAGCTCGTCAGTTCGTGTTCGAGTCTCCAATAGTTCGGAGAGTTCGATCAGACAACACGGGGAACCCAATTTATTATTCGCGTCCACTTGTTTTACTCGAAATAATTCATTCAATTGGATTTGATTGTTTCATTCGGTTTTTCTTCTATTTCGTCTGGTCGTTATTCAGTTTTGTTTTCATTCCTTACGGAATCATTGTATTTAATTACTTGTCATATTTTCCTTCTTTTTTTTCTTTTGCGTTTTGTGTCAAAACACGTTTCTAATTAAAATCTAATCGATAAAACTTGTATAAAGTTTGATTAAGAAGAGATAGGAAAAATTGAGAAGATACATTACATCCCATTTGATATTTTTCTAAGGTAAGGGGATTGGAAATCTCTCTCTGTTTCTTTTTTTTTTTGTTATTACTATTCTCTTTTAAACGAATGATTTTTTAACCGGAGAAAAATAAAAAAAGAAACAACTTGAAATACGTATTGTAATAATTTGTTTTTTTTTTTCATTACGTTCGTGCATCGAAGGACAACTTCGATCGAACTACGTTCATTCCTTTCGCTTTGATCATACATATATAAGCGTATATAGATATTACACGTTATCTTCAACAACATCTAGTAAAAACATTTCAATCTGAGTTATATATCGTTCGTCACGCATTAACAACGTGAAACCTTATTTGAAATTAATTCATTTGATTTGTTCATTTATTACACGAAAATTATATCGCGCGAAAGTTATTTGTAAACAACAACAACAACAACAACAACAACAACAACAAAAACAGTGGTGTTCCTTTTAATTCAGATACGATAGGGACAATTAATGTTTCGCGAATAAAATTATTATATAAAATGAAAACGAATAATTATAAGTTTTGCAATATCTGTTAACATATTTTATAATTAAATTATAATATATATAGAACAATTATAAAAACACACGCACCGTATTTTATATTTAAGTTAAACACAAGATTTGTTTTTACTTCAAATAAAAAGTCATAATATAAATAATTATATTACAAGTCCATTATATATATTTACATAATAAAAGCAGTTATACTTTATTTCAAAGTTATGGGAAATAGAATTTCTATAGAATTTCGCGTTCATCAATTATTTTCTGAGTTAAATCATGAAATCGCGTAGATCCTTCTATCCGCGAGTTTCTTACACATAGAAATTTTTTTTTGTATTTTTTTTTTTTTAACCCCCGTTCCCCCTTCCTGTTTTCCTTCAAGTTTCTCACAGTTCTCCTCTTGTTTCTCGCAAGATTGACCGTTAATCCTTTACGGTACTCTCTCGCCACCAAAGCCTGGGAATCTATATTTTTAACCGGTTTCGTGCATCTCTTATCGCTCGTCAAATGAATTTTCTCTTTAACCAACAGCGAATTGCCATTCGAGGAAGTTCGAAGGAGAACTACGAGCCACGTTAATTGCTAATTTATTCCCTTGATACATCTCCTTGTGATCTCGTCGTCAACGTTACTCTACGAAAGGACTACCGATTAATACAAATTTTTTCTTTACAATACAATTAAATGATTTTCCCAAATTTTTAACTGAAAGCTATTAATTTTATAACGTTTACTAATAATAATAATTTTATTTTTATTAATCACGAACAAATTTACGTCACGTTTGATTAACGATCGATCACACGAATAATTATATTTGTTTATTTTTAAAATAAAAAACTGAAAGAAAATAAAAAAAAAATATTATACGAAGATAATATAAGACGATATGCATATTTTGTTCGATACACGAACAAAGAAAAACTTTGCTTACTATTGTATCAAAAATTGTTGATAAAAAGTATCTTCGATTGTTGGCTACTTCAGAAGCAGCAAGTGTAGACAATAACAAGATCGACTATACTATACTAGTATATATACGATGATCGTGTGTGCATATGTCGTCATTTTTAGAGACGTTGCAGTTCTACGGGTTTTGCAGAATGGAGCTCGCGTAAACAAGATCGTAAAAGTTCGTTAAATCGAGGAATCGTTCTCCGAACTCGTTTCGAATATCGAGTATCTATTCGTGTCTGGGATTCTCTTGAGATTTCCAGACGCACACACACACACACACACACAAAAGAAAAAAGAAAAAAGAAAAAAAGATAAAGATATAAAAGAACGTTGAATAATAAATTATCACAATAAAATTAGTAATTTATTCTTTATTAATAAATTTAAATTCTCTCATCGATAACGAAAGTTAAATCTTACGGTTTTTACTTTTATTTCCTTTCTTTCTTTTTTTCTATATCACTTTCTTGTTTGATCAAGAAAATATTTATCTAATAAACCGGATATAAAATTACGACTGTCATTCGAGAGAAATTATCAACGCGTTAAAACGATTTCTTCGATTTTTCCTATTAACGTTAGAATCTTATCCACTTATATATATAAGTATATATAAATATGTTATATATTAATATATATATATAAGTAACGCGATGTCTGATAAATTCTCAACAGAAAGTTAACTCGTTTCATTTTAAACTATTATTATCTCCGATGATTCACCATTTACCGATAGATTTTCTTAACTTATCGTGTACCGATCAACAAAAAAAAGGCACGCAAGACCAATACCCGTTTATTATGACGTTTATTTTTGAAAGAAGAATCATTGTTAAAGGATTTACATTTTAACCTGAAAAGTTAGAAAATATATATATATATATATATATATAATATAATAGTTACCGCGAAATGGGAAATTGAAAAAGTAGAAAGAACAATGGAGACACTTCACTGTGAGAGGTAAAGAAAAAAAAAAGAAAAAAGAAAAAAAGAGAAAGAGAGATGGAAAAAAAAGTGGGTCGTAAGACCACTAAAGGTAAAGAAGAAGTAAAATTTATGGAAAGGGAAGAGTAATGGGTGGGAAGACGTGGTTGGAGTGAGAATAGGGTTAGGGGTTGGGATTGGTGGGGGCGGGGTGTTAAGGGGGACTCGAAAAAATGGAGGGAAAATGTCTTGTGTTGAGGTAGACAAACAAAATAAAAAAGAAATAATAAATAAAAAGAAAAAGAGAGAAAAAAAGAAACGGGGAGAGGATGTCACTGGGCCATCGATGGTGTGTCGGACTCGTCAGACTTCGACTTGTTTCGCATTTTAATCAGTCTTGGATCATTCGACGAGCATGGTAGAACGCCTTGAGGCTTAGAACGTTCACTAGGCCACCACCACCTTTAGTGTTTGTCAGACTAACATAAGATGAACTCTCTTTTCTACTCCATCCTTCTTAACGACTCTCTTTCTATCTCTTTTCTTTTTATTTTCTTTATTTTTTGTTTTTTTTTTTTTTTGGGACACGTTTATATCCATCATGTGTTGTTTCTTATGAATGTAGTATACGTGTTTTACGGGTCTTTGACCCCTTCTATTATAATTAAAAGCCAGCTAATTAGTAGTACGAGTTAGACCGTATGGTACAGTTATTCGAAATTAGATTATTATTTTATACTATGGTTTTGTATTCTAATAGCGGTATTGTATTCCATAAATGGCAACTATACCGATTAGTATTATTTTCTAAGACATAATATCTGTCCTAATTTAAAATATTAATCATTTTTAATATAGTATCAATATCAACGAATAATTTTTTCCACAATATTTTAAATATGAAAATAAAATTAATTCCAATTGACAGAGAGAGAGAGAAAAAATATTAACGATCTTCGTTACATTATATCTTTTAATATTAAATATTATTATTAGAAAGTTAGAAGAACTCTCTTCGAGGAAATGTTATTCAAATTTTTATTGCGAAATAAAAACCATGAAGAATATTATTCGTATAAAATGGATATAAAACGTATGGTATGTTTAATCGTGAAACTATGCAAATCTTCGATTTATCCTTGAAGAAATATGATCGTAAATGGTTACCCATCTGCAAATAAGTAGAACATAATTTTCTAAACGACGTAACGCGACATCAACCTGCCGGGATAATATACACAGGTGGTAATTAATTCGCTAACTAAATGCCAGATATCAGGGGTAAGGATTGCGACTAGTGTAATTAGCTTGTTAACGTGATACGCTTTTTGCCCGAGATACTTCTTGGATGGCAGCAAAGGTTTCGTCTTAATTTGTACGTCTTTCTCTTTATTTCTTTGTTAGCTGCATTTAACAATTTAAAATAGTTCATTAACGGTGAAGAAAAACAATGTTTTAAAAAAACGATCGCGATCTACGATTTACTTTCGTTAAATTGAATCGTTTAGTTAGAAAATTATTATCCTGAACACATTTATTACAATAATATAATTTATCATAACGCTTGTTATATTATATATATTGGATCAATATTTTAATACGAAATAATTAATCGACAAATATAATATTAGTTTATTGAATAAATAATCGCTGAAAGATAATTGACAAATTTAAAAATTATATTGTTGCAGGATAATAAAAAGAACAATCGTAATATGGAATCTTGGTTGAGCGACGTTCAACGCGTAAGAATTCCGCGGCCGAAATTTGGGAGCGGAAATTCCATGAGGAGGTCAAATTCTAGCGTGCAACACGTGCGACCAGAGGTTCACTTGAGACAGGTTCAAGACGTGGCCAAGGCCACCGAGGAACTTCGTCAGGCGTTACAGGACAAGCTTTGATCGTGACGAATAATCCAATCGCGAAAAATAGAATCGATAAAAAGCTAAAAGAAGAAGAATAAGAACAACCACCAATAACAACAGCAACAACAATAACAAACAAAAACAAAACAAAACAAAACAAGGAGAACCAAAGTTAAGAAAAGACTTTTCTCTCGTACATTTTGCCAGACACAAGACCCTCTTCTCGTCGTTTATCACGACGATAGTCTATTCTTCTCAAGGACGAAACAACTCGAGATCTCGATGATCGCGACCTCCTCCTCCTCCTCCACCACCACCTCCTTCTCTTCGCAAGGATCGATAGATCGTTTAAATAAACTCGAGTTTTCTCTCAACAACGTTTCCACTTCAATCCGAATCGATTCGAATTTCGTTCTTTTTTGTGTTTTTTTTTATTCTTTTTTTTTTTTTTAATATGTATCTATTGTATGTATGTAGGTATGACGTGTGTACGTAAGCCGTGTGTAACGTTTGTTTTATTATGTATGTAAATATGAGTACGCGCGCGCGTGTGTGTGTGTTAATTTCTATAAAAATTCCGTCGACAATGAAAAAGTTTAGAAAAAGGGGTAACCTATTCGAAAATGCGAATTCGAGTAAGAAACAAAAGTGTCCGTCTATAAAATCGACTCGTTTTATTTCTTTTTTGTTTATTATTTATTTTTCATCGCTTCCCCCTCGTAGATGAAAATTTTTTAAATACATTTTCCAACTAAATGTTATAAGGGATGATTGAATAATTGTGGTCAGTATGACGTTATTACGAGGGGGTTTCAGATTGGATGCGAGATCGCTTTTGTTGAATTTTTTTTTGTTTTCTTTCTTTTTTGTTTTTTTTTCTTTCTTGTTTCTCGTTTTATTCCTTAAACTTCGACGATTTTAACGTCGCAATTATTATTAATTTTCTAGCTCGTAAGACTAAACTGCGTGTACCTATTTTTTATTGTGTATTTGGTTTCTTTCCAATAAGAGACAAAAAGAGAAAAAAAAGAAGAAGTATAAATGAAAAAATACGATGTAACGCTGAATATATTTCTTTCTTTTTTTTTGTATATAAAAATTATATAAACAATTTGTTTGTCTTAAAGGATATCCGAAAAAAAATTCCTCTTTCGTTGGATCTCTCTTTAATTTGTTTTTTTTTTTTATACTATCGCGCAATTTTGATCTCGAACGGTTAAAAAATATCCGAACGATTCGATCTTTTACGTTTGTTTGTTTGTTTTTTTTTATTCAAAATTTCATTGAATTCTTCGGAAAAAATATTTCGCATGTATTACAAGTCGCCGTGGATTCCACCAATTAGTATTCGCACGTTCGATTTAACCAGCAGGAATGGAAAAATTTCAACAGACATTTCAATGGTGACTTTAAGACAGGCAGACAATCTTTCTATCTATTGAATCGTTCGTTGCATTTATTTTCTCCACGTAATTTCTAGACATAGCGCGAAAGCAATTTACAATTACCCTTTTTTACAATTTACATTGACATTTCCCTCCTTTTTATTTCTTTTCATGCAACATTTATTTATCATAATTTACATATTTAATTAATCAATTCTATATATTTCGTCAATATTTAACAACGTAAATGATCATTGTAAACGAATATTATATTCAGCGATTATAAACAATAATATTTTAACTATTTCTCAAATACATTTATTTAATCATTGAAAATGATTCATTTTCCACAAAAGTATTGATTAAAATTGTTTCAAAAATACCCAATAGATGTAAAAAAAAAAAACATGTTATAGTCATCACAAGTTCGTGAAGATGATACCGATATCGTAACTTTATTGCAAGTTGTTTCGATCTCGATCATATATTCTTGATCATCCGATCCACGTTTTATTCGTTAAAAGAAATACCTTATATACCTTGCAGTAAACGATTAACTACCACACGTTTGCAAGGTAATACCTCGCTATCATCTTAATTGCATCAAGCTGGTAAGAAGTAGCTTATACGCGTTCGTCTTTTCCACTCTCTTGTGTGTTATATATATATATTGTATATCAGATAAAGAAACAAAAGAGAAAGGAAAGTAATGAAGAAAATAAAAAAAAAAGGTAGCAAATAAAAAATAAACTAGGAAAGAGGAAACTAAGAAAGGAGCAATATCCATCGTGGTAAGCGATGGGAAATCTAGCGATTATCTCGATTATTATAGTCCACGATCGCGTGTGAAACGTTCAAACAACCTAACCCCCTTTATCCTCCCCCCGTCTCACAATCAACCCTACGACCCCGATCTATCAAGGGCTTTATTTAATCCTGACAAAAAAAAAAAATAACTATTATGATTGAAGTTTCATCCGTAGCCAAGCCTTTTCTTTTTTTCGTATAATCTTCTCGTAATCTTCCACGATGTCAAATATATATCTCGTTGTTTAATCTTTTTCTTTTTTATTTTTTAAATTATATTATTAATTATAAAGCTATACATGTTTTGTTTTTTTTTGTCATACGAGAATAAAGGGAAATTAAATAATAAATGATATTTATATTGATAGAATAATAAAAATTATTGACTCGTGTGATTATCGTTGCGGCAAAAGAAGAAGAAGAAGAAGAAGAATGAAAAAAAAAAAGAAATGTTTATAATATTTCTATCCTATTAATTATAAAAATGAATGTTCTGCATTTTCTGAAACTTGTTTGTTTGACAAAAAAATATAAAAGAATGAATTTTTTCTAATTTGTGATCTCTAATTACAAATAATACCAATACTAATAATAATAATAATAATAATAATAATAATAATAATAATTAAAAAAGGGTTTTATTTCCGTTAAAAAATCGTTTAATATGATATGTTGAAAGGATTAAAATGGAAAGTAAAAATTTCCTAAGTGCATTGCACGAGTATTTTCTCGAAGAGTCGATGATTTTATGGTCGCAGGAGTGTTGCAGCAAAACGACCGACACCCTCCCTCTCTCTCCACCTTCTTCTTCTTCTTCTTCTTCGTTTTCTTCATCATCATCATCATCATCATCATCATCATCATCTTCCTTTTCTTCTTCCATCCTGCGCACCTGCACTTCTACCTGACTCCTCCTTCTTCTTCATCTCTCTTTTACTCATTTTTATTTTTTTTTTTAACAAACCGCGATAAGTCGTCGCATGCACGCATTTATGCACGCACGCACGCATAAGCTTTTCTACTACTCTCGAGTGCCACTAACATAAGTTCAACTTTTAACCGAGTTCTTAAATCGATTTTAAATGCTTCCAAGGTTTTTCATTTTTTCATATGAATTTATTTTTTTTTTTAATAACGTCAATAAGAAACTTTTAGTATTTAGATATATTTCTATTTATTGTTTTAATATTATATAATGTACACATTCGAATAAATATTAAATATTGTTTTAGTATTTTTTGATTATAATAGTTTTAAATAGCATATTAATTATTCCTTTTGTTTTACCGATATTTTTGTGTTTTATTATTTCTACCTAAATTAATATATTATTTATAGTAACTTTCATCAGTGTTCTTTTTTTTAAAGTATATAATAATTTTATTCCTTTTTCTCTCTATATATATATTATAATATAATATTATTTATTTAAATATAAAATTAAAAAAAAATTCCTTCCCGCGTGTCAATCAAAAATACTTTTTAATCAATTTTTTTTTTTTATTTAACTCTACCATAAATCGAATAAAAAAACGCAAAAATATTTAAGGCAATTTTTTATTATGATTATTATTATTGTAAAAAGTAACGCGTGCGTGGCACTCGTGACAAGGAGGTGGAGTGTATGTGTGTGTGTATATGGGAGTAAGCGTCACGCGAGTCGGCCATTTTTACGCGATATTTCTTACGAGTTTTGCCAGGAGGAACGTAAAAGTTGACTAACGAGAGAAACGAAGATGCTTCTTCGTCTCTTCGTTTGGTCGACCCTGAACCCTCTTTCTCGTCCATTCGCGTGCTATAATTAAACTATAACGACCGATATATATAGTGTACGCTTCTACTACGACGACTGCACCACGTTCATCGAGTAAAACGTGCATCATCTCCATCATTTAAAGAGAGAGAGAGAGAGAGAGAAAGAAAGAGAGATAAAAAAAGAAAGAGAAGTTCATGGGGGCGAGGCGGGATGGGGTGGGGTGGGGTCGGGGGAGTTTTCTCATATTCGCGTTACCATTATTTCTGTTTCACCTTCCCTTAACAACTTAAACGCTTCGTAATCTTATCTATTACGATCTCCATAAAAAAAAAAGAAAATAATTTATCTTTTTCTCTGCTCCTTGTCTTCTTCATCTTCTTCTTCTTTTTCTTCTTCGTTTTTGCCATATGAAAATTGACTCGAAAAGTTTAATGAAAATAATTTAAAAAAAAAAAAAAAATAGAAAAGAATTTGTATAATATAAATATATAAAATTAATTTTGCGTATATAACCCCCCCTTCCCATAGCAATATGTATTGAGAGAAATATAATTAATGTTTTAATAATAATAGCTTATGTATATATATATATGTGTCACACATATACACATAAAATAAATATAATATTATTATATCTTATTTCACTTATATATATATGGTACAATAGTTAAATAACAAATTATTAATTATAGAATATAAAAAAAGGAATGAAATATATTCGAATAGAAAAACAAAAACAAATTAATACTAAAATTAATTAATATAAAAAGACTATTGAAACTAACGTGAAATTTAACTATAATAATTGATATATCAATTAAAAAAAAAAAAAAAAACAAAACATATTATTATAACTAATAGATTAATAAGATAGTATATTGAATAAATGATTAAAGAAAAATCGAAGAATTTGATTTCCCGATCGGAAAGAAGACAACGAGTACAGAGTGGGTTAATAATAATTAACTCTAAAAGCGATTGAACTCACCAAATTATCCGGATGAAGATGATGATGACCGTAATCTCGTGGATTTCCTCGTGATCCTCCAGGCGAGCTGTGTCTTCGTCCTCGTCCGCTGTCAATATCGTCCTCGTAATCCTGAAAAAAAAAAATAATCAAACGTACACGTCCAAATATGAATCATGCAACTAATCTTCCATCGAAGAGACACGATCATCAGCTTTCCTTTCACATCGATTCCTCTCTATTATTATTATTATTATTATTATTATTATGATTATTATTAAAAAGAATAAGAATAAGAATAAGAAAAAGAAGAAGAAGAAGAAGAAGAAGAAGAAGAAGAAGAAGAAGAAGAAGAAGAAGAAAATAAAAATATATACAGAAAAACATTTGTATTCGTCAAAAGGGATAAAAGTGAAGGAATAAAAGAAGTGTGGGTTTGATTGACAGGGAAGGGGGTTAAGGTAACTTCATTCTATACCTGATTATCACACTCGTCGTCGTTGGAGAGGGCGAGGTCAGAGGTAGTCACCTGATGTTGTTGAGCCCTCCTGCAGGACACTCTGCAATTCGCAAAATTTCCCTTTTTTCAAATCTAAACTCGTCTTTATCCTGCTTACTTTTTTTCTTTCGTTTCGTTATTACTTTTTTATTTTTTTTTTTTTTTTTAATTGTCACAATCAGTCTGATCCTTTTTGACCATTGTATCTTGTATCCAAATTAATCACACAGCCATTTCTTTTTTTTTATTCCAAACCCACCACGCGAGTCACCAATGATCTATTGAAAATTCCTTTTTTCGTGTGCTTTCTTTTTGTTTTCTAAATAATCGCATACAACCAATTACACTTCAGTTTCTCGTTCACTACGATTAATAATTGTTTCAGAAAGATTATTTGTTATCCCCATTTACGCGATTGTTTAATTTTTATTTTACTCCGAATGCATTCGAGATTACACTGCAATAATGCAACATTGCATTTCGCGTCACGCATTATTTTAATATTTGTCAATAAATAGAAATCATTACGAATCACCACACCAATCTTGATCAAAAATTTGGTTTTCTTTTTTTTTATGAAATAATTAAAAAACACATATATATCTTTGAGGAATATGTCAACGACGTTTTGATTAGGCGAGGAAAAAGGATGGAACAAAGATGATAACAAAAATAAAGGGGGGGGAGAAAAAATATGGTTTCGAAATGGATAGAAATTTTTGTTCTGATCTTTTTTCAAAAAGTGAAATTATTTGTTAGAGATGATATATAATGAATAGGTAAAAATGGGGACAAAAATTATGAGAAGAAGAAACGATAGGACGTTACGTTAGAAATGCTATTACAGTACTACATTCTCCTTTTCACTCACTCTAACACTTTCTCTCTTTCTCTCTGTCACGCTACATATAACACACACACACACACACATTCACTTTCTTGATTCCTGAAAGTTGAATCGTTTGGTTTCGTTACCTGGGATACGACCTATCGAGCACGATACCTCGAAAACCATTAGTTTCTCTACGTAAGCTCAAATTTTCAAGGGCTCCGAATCGCGACGCGGTTTCTTTAAACTTTCGACCTTTGTACCTGGTTCGTACCAGGCACGAAAATTAACACAATTCTTCGTTATTTCTTCGCAAACTATTTTTTCTGTTTTTTTTTGGTTATTTTTCTCTTGCAATCTAATCGAACGACGAATAAAACAAAAAGATAGATCCGATTATGTAAAGGTTTTTTTTTTTAATATCTTTTAAATAATAATCATTTTCATTTTAAATTAATGTGATGTGAAGAACAAAAAATTCGTAATATCAATATTTGATGGTATCGTAAAAATAACAAATAGATTTATCCTCGACGATTTTACAAAGAAAAATTGTAAGAATTATTTCGAATGGTTTAAAAATTGAAATAAAATTTTGTATAAAAATCCTATTTTTTTGTTTGTTTGCTGACACGATAATTTGTTACAGAGATTTTAAACAAAAGTTGATTTATATTTGTGCGATGCATCATCGTAATTCGATCTTTCTTTTTCTTCGTCGAGATTGAAAGGTTAAAAAACAAAAAGTAATAAAAATAAAAAATAAAAGGAAGAAACATGAATTCGTTTCCTTTTGAAATTCAATACTAATTACTCTATTCAAATTCAATCAGTAATATATAATATATGTCTCCACGTATTCTTGACCTAGTAACAAATTTTTTTTACACTTCCTTGATTTTCAATGCTTTTCATTTTCTTTTTTTATTTCTTCCTTTTTTTTTTTTTTCTTTGTATATTCTCTAATTAACGAAATATTATGATCGACTTGCTGAAATTTTTATCCCGACATCTTTTTTCCTGGATTATTATAATGAAAAAAATTGCAAAGTGTATATGTATACATGTATTTAAACCCACGCGCGGAACAACGTCTTTTACGCCTACATGTTTGAACGACTGAAAGTTATATACATACATATTTATATATATATACACACACACACACGCAGATTCACACAGAGAAAAAAATGATTTACCTTCCGCATTATCTGCTGTCCATGTTAGGTATACACGCTAGAATGTATCGTCAATCGTGTTTGTACGTGACTGCCGAGAAAATGAAAAAGAAAAAAGAAAAAAGAAAAGAAAAACACTTGGAACGAAAAGGTAAAGTTGAAAAGGAAGGTGGAGTGAGAAAGAAAGGATGGGGAAAGAAACAAAAAAAGAGAGAGAAAGAGAGAAAAATAGAAAAGTTGAATTAGAAAAAAAAATATATTCGATGGTAACGTATCCGACATAGAAACACCATTACGAATTAACTGACTGTTGCGAAATAAAAACGTTATGGCTTTTCGGAAACGTATAACGTATATTGGATAAATAAATTCCTATGGAATGGGTTAATAAAAAAAAAATAATTAAAATTGGTTTATTTCGAAATTGGATGGTAACACGTGTTGTACTTCAATAATATAAACCGTATACCATTCGTAGGATTAAATAGCTCAGTTAAAAAAAGAAACTCAGAAAAAATTTATAAATTTCTATACTTGTTGTCTTTAATTATTAACCATAAAAATTATTTATTATTTAGAAAATGAATATTATAATAAATATGACTAATAAGTTAAGCATCGATCCGATATTTGAAGTAATAAAATTTACAACAAGTCGAATTAATTTTGTTTAACTTGACAACGACTCGTATTTTAATTTACAAAAACAAAATATGACAGAGAAATGATCGGGGAAGAGAAGAGGAAAGGAGTAGAGAACGTAAGATATGAACGACTATGGTGAAAATTATTTCAACTAATTTCTAACATAAATCCACGTAATATTTTTGTTCTTCTTTTTTATCTTTTCTTTTCTTTTTTTTTATAATAAATTACGAATCAACGTTTATATTATATAAAATAAACGAAATGATCATAATAATTGTTATATGTATACAAACAAATATACATCACACACACACACACATACACTCCACGAATAAATCATGAAAGATTAGATATCTCGAATTTGATTGAACACGAAATAGAAAATCTAAAGTAAGTATAGATTTGTATTAGTATAATCTTCTAACCGTTCGTTACCTGAATCCCATTAGGTGATACGTAAATATATATAAGTGATTAGATAAAGATTTGCCTTATGTAAAAAATGCGAAGCAAGCAATTTAAAGGCAATAAACAAAAACCTCTAAGAAAATAAGCATTGAAGCTTTTTTTTCGTTGGTTGTGCACGCGGCGTACAATTAAATTTAGAAATTTGCTCTCAATGTGATTTGATTTAACGAATGAAACGCAACCTAGATAAAGTATCGTTTAAGAAATCTAAAACGAGAGTTTTCTCTTTCCTCTAACAAGAATTTGAGATTGAATTGTACGAAACGTATTAAAGAAAATCGAATTCCCATTTGGACTCGCGTGGTATTCTTTTTCCTTTTTTCTTTTTTTTTTGTTTACCTTTTTATCCTTTTATTTCTTTATTTTTCTGTCTTTTTCTCTTTCTCTCTCGGTTCTAATGAAAGTGCATGCCGGTGCATACGATCAATTTTCGAATTTTTGTTTATTTTTCATTTTTAATTTTTATATTTTCTTCAATCACGCGTTAATTTCTTTTCGAAATATTTTGCTTCCCTACTATGTATTTGCTAAAATTCTAATCAAAGCAGCGCCAGCAAAACGAGAAAGGTCAATTTTGATGTATCGTATAACATATGTATTTTAATTTACACATGAGGTAAAGCTTTTTAATTCGTAAAAACGTGCGATCTGACTCGATGGATTTCTACGTAATCTTTGCTAAGCATTTTATTTCTTTTTCTTTTTTTTTTATTTCAACCGTATGCCGATCAAAGACGATCAATCATTCAATCAAATATCTAATCAACGTGTCTAATATTATCATCGTATTATAAATAAAATTTCTTTTTCGAAGAATAATTTTTGATTCGTGTTTGATCGGTTTCGAAAAAAAAAATAACGAACAATGTGTCCAATTTCTATGGTTAAAATAAAATAAAATAAAATAAAAAAAAGGCAAACTATCCGAATGATTGTCGGGGTTATTGAAAAATATGAGAAATAGATAAGAAGAATAGGATAGTTTAAAAAGTTTCATTGAGAAAAACTTTGAGAGATTCGACCTGGTCCTGGGCATATCAGCCCCGAGACCGCTGTCCTCGCTCGGTGACCTATACTCTTGATTATCCCGTGGCAGGAGAGGTCCTGTCACTCCCAGGGGATCTCCCTCGACGTCCACCAGTCGTCCCGGACGGCAACAACCACTGGGTACACCCCTCTGCGGGAAATCATCAGATCCTGTCATGCCGTCTCACTAGCCAATTCGATTAATCACCGTTTTTCGGTCG
This sequence comes from Polistes canadensis, assembly GCF_001313835.1. NCBI lineage: Eukaryota > Metazoa > Arthropoda > Insecta > Hymenoptera > Vespidae > Polistes > Polistes canadensis. Next base: position 314,852 of record NW_014569572.1, read on the forward strand.
TTCGGTTTTCTTGGCCAACGATTTCTGACAAGACACGATTTTCCTTTCTACAATATTATTTTTACCATCCCCTCATCTGACCCCATTTTTATTTGGATAACCTTCAGAATAGACACTTTTTCATGATTTTTATGGTTTCTTTTTTGTTTTTTTTTTCTTCAGTTTGCTAGGTAAATATTTTTTGTTATAATTTAGACAGTGATAATTAATTAGGGATATATATATAGGAAGAAAAGTTTTTCTTCTTTCTTTTTGTTTTGTTTACAAAATGTCATTACAATATGGTTTATTTTTTGAACGATCAACGATATCCAATTTTGGATGTTGAAATAATTTTACTGGACCAACTACTGATACTACATGGTAGTACTAACATAACTTCTTTTTTATGGATACTACAATCATCGTATATAAAACACGGGTATATCTATAAATTTTCATTTTATAGGAAAATATTCGATGCCACCAAAGTGGTTACGTAAAAAAATTGAAGATATCGTCGCGTTCGATAAAAATTTTCAAACCGAAAATTTCAACGATACGAAAAATAACGTGGCACGTGAATTTTAACTTTACGAATAACACTATTGATCTATTATCACTGTTTAATAATCGTAACAAAAGTTGTCGCTGAATAAAAAAATGGGAAAAAAGAAATATATCAAAATACAAAAAAGGTTATCTATTCTGAATGTTTCCCATCCTTTGTTCTCTTTTTTTTTTTTACTTTCCCCTTTGAAAAGATTTGTTCTTTTTTGTGAATAAATAACAAAAAAATACGCAAAATCGTTAAATATCAGATTGGCCAGGAAATCGATCGTTATCGAGCTTGCCCGAGCTTTGTTCGCAGGCCAGGTCACAGGATCTTTTTTTCTTGCCACTTACATTCATATTATTATTTTGTTTCCCCTCTCCCTTAATAGATTAGGCGTATAATCCTAAGATCCCTAATTCCTAATTGGCGAGGCGATGCACGTAATGCGATTCAAACCGATTTTTTTTTTTGCGAATCGGTATCAGCGTTTTTTTCGAACCGAGTGTGCGAAATTATTACGTACAAAGAGTTTTTAATTATTATAGGTACGATGTTCTCGTGTATTGATGATTTAAAAAAAAAAAAAACATTAATTGCAAAAAAAGGATACATCAACGATATTGAATTTTTTTTTTTTACTTTTAACTTCATCAATAATTCAACTGAAACGTATCCTCCAATGAGATCCTATTGTAATTAATAAACTTTTGCGATAAAATTGTTTTTGTACGATTCTTCTTTATTTTAATCTATGCAGTTACTACGTTGACGAAGTCTTAAAACAAAAAAAAAAATAATACATTTTGATTGCACACTCGGCCGTTGTTATGGAAAGAAATAAAAGAAAAAAAATTTAGCAAAGCTCAGGCGAACTCGTACATGAAAAATCATGTTAAGTAATTACATATATATATATATATATATATGTGTGTGTGTACCGTTATCGCACGCTTGGTACATCGAAGAACGAGCGTTAATAACAACGAAAGAAAAAACTATGCGAAAAAAACAATAAAAAAGAACAAAATTAAAAAAAAACATTAATAGACGAAAGAAAACTTTTCTAACTGATCTAAGAAAAAGAAATAAAAAAAAAAATACAAAATTAAAATGAATAATATAAAGGAAAAAATAATTAATAAATATAAGATTTTTCGAGTGAACATTTGTACAATTATTGTTGACAATAAATAATCTAAAAAAGAAAGAAGCATATCCAAAAAAAGAAATATATATATATATATCTCATAGAAACACATCCTCGATCGTGTAGATATAAATTAAAGCTAGTTAGAATATTTCTACCAAGCGCATTTCAAACTTTCCTATTCTAATGCAACATCGCTAAATTAATTATCCAAATAGATGTCGTCTAATACGATTATTTCTAATCAAAGCAAAAGCAGCGATAAACAAGCGTTAAGACAGCTTACTACCAAGCAAACCCGTACAAATGTAATTGTTTTATTCGTTTGTAAGCAGCGTTGGTGATTAATGGCAGCGCAATGATAGCAAAAGAGATAGATATATGTAAGTAGAAAGGAAGAATAATGAATCGTATATAATAATCAGTTTGAAAATCAAAGAAAGAAAGAGCGAGAGAAAGAGAAAGAGAGAGAGAGAGAGAGAGAGAGAGAGAATGATAGTTGGAATAGAGGTAAGAGAAAGAGAGAGAGAGAGAGAGAGAGAGAAAGGATGCAGGATATTATTTTCCTTGAAAGTATTCATGCTGTCTCTCGCGAAAAAGGGGGGGGGGTGACTAAAGAATACGATTTTTAGTCTAACTAACGTTCAAAAACGTGAAAATCTTCGTGTCATCTCTAAATGAGAGATATTTGTTTGTTTAATCAAATGATTTTATCAATTTTGTTTTGTATATCGATTATATTATCATCCAAAAATCGGTGACAACTTCCGTTATTCCTCGCAATCCCTCCAACGACTCGTTTACTTTTCGTTATCCATATTTTTTTTCTGAACATCATCGTCATAATTATCAACATCATCATCATCAGCAGCAGCAGCAGCAGCATCATCATCATCATTATGTTTTCTTCTCTGAGATAATATACGATATTTCTTGCTTTCTTCTTCTTTCTTCTTCTTTTTCTTCTTTTTTTTTTTCTTCTTCTTCTTTAGGTTTCTGGGAGCATCTTATTTCTCCTTAAGGTTCACATACTTTTACGTTCGGAATGTTAGCTAGCTAAACGAGAATATACGCGACACGAAAGAAGAAAGACAAGGAGATCGAGCATACCAATAATACCTACGTAAGTATTTGTCTACGTCGAGAAATTTCTCAAACGACAACATTTTCTTTTTTTTTTTCCCCCGCTAGATCGTTAAAAAGTTCTTTTCTCAAGCGATTACAAATTCTTACCGATCTAACGTAACTCGTTATGTGAGAGAAAAATCTTCAAAAAAAAAAAAACATATATATGTATGTATTTATTTATTTCGATTCGAAATTTTATACAGGATTTAATAATAATTTTTTTTCTCGAATCTATAGAGAAATGTTTCTATTTTTTCTTTGTTTCAATTTAAGCGAAATGTTTTTTGTCCTTTTTTTGTTTTGTTTTTGCAATTTAAATCCACGAAATTCTTGTGCATCTCGTAAAAAGAAAAATACAATTTTGTTGGAGGTTATTCGAAAAATCCTGTATAACGTATATAAATGTTTTCTTCATGTTTGTTAGTATATATATAGTTATATGTATAGATAGAGATAGATATGTATATGTATATTAAAATATAAATATTAACTACGTACACACAATTAAGGATCTAACCAGTCATATAATATATATATATATATATATAGAATAACAGAGGATATAGAGAATGAGCAAGAAGAGATAAAAATTGTTCTATAACAGATTTATATATATATAGTAATATTTCAAAAGATAATAATAATAATAATAATACGAAAAATAATATAATCAAAATAATCAATTATAATAATAATAATATCGTGTGTTGTGGGTGTAATATAAGATCTACGTTACACGTGAGTATGCAGTGAGACTAAAAATCACATTAATATATCGTTATAATATAATAAAAAATTAAAAAAAAAACATTTTACACTTACCGGAAGATCATGAAGAGACGGTGTTACGATTAGATCCGAATGAGCGCGGTCTCCTTTTCTCTAAAGAAAAACAAACACAAACGAATACAAAACACAAAAATAAAAAACAACATTTTTCATAAAATGTCACATAAGTTCTATTTTAAAGGCGATAATTTTTCTTTTTTTTTGTACGTTTTAAATCTTTCATATTAAAAAATGATGTTATACATAAATATATATATGAATTACTATGAAATTCATTTTGAAACTTACCCTAGCCATTGCGACGCGTGGTCTGTAAACTAAATCATCGAAAGTAGCTCTATCCTTGCTATCAACGAGTTCTCTTAGTTCAGTAAGAAGGGTCAATTTTTCATGAGTATTCAAAAGATCGGCAAGATTCGCGACCAATTCCTCTACCGTTAATCTTCGCGTTCTATAATCTGCCAAAATATGTGACAAAGCAGCCCTTTCGCTTCTAGCTAGAACGACCCTTGCTTTTTCCTCAACCATGGCTGCCGTTGCTGCAGAAACCTGAATTCCTCCCCGATGTCTCCAATCGTTCGTGCTACTTTTTAAATAATATTTCAATTCGTTATATTTTTACGTATTAGATAAATTTTTTTTTTCATCCAAATAATTCGGAATTCTGTATGTTTATTAAATTAATTACAAATAACCACTTTCATTTGATAAATTCATAAATTAATTAATAAAACAATATTCATTTTTGTAGAAAACATAAAAAAAAAGAAATTAACAATCATCTTTAATTTGCCATCGAAGAAAAAAGAAATGAATATTACTTTCTGTACTTTTAAAATATTATATTATATTAGAAATAATGAAATAATTCTATAAAATAATGCATATATGTGTAATACTCACGCAGGACTAGGTGGCCGATGATTTCCAGGACTTTCGAGAATAAGAGGATCGTGATCAGAATATCTCGAAGTAGGCATGACGATTGGTTGACTGGTCGTACAAGAATGAGGTACCTTTCCTACGTCACGTATCAATAAGTTCATTTTCTTGTTCGTTTTCAAAATTTGTACAGCTTCGTCGTGCGTTGCTTCCTCGAAATTTTGTCCATTAACTTCTATGATTTGATCACCGACCTACGCTCGAAAATTACAAAATAAATATACTTCGAATATATTGTACGTGTTCTGTCAAAAGTCACTAATTGTAAACGACATACATATAAATAATATAAAAACATTTAATTATACATTTCATACTTGACAATTTAATACAATATTATACTAAAAAATAATAATATATATTATATTATATACTAAAAATATATTAGTAATATAAGTATAATAGTATAATTAATTAAAATAATATGATATAAATATTGTTATTATTAAAAAAAAATAAAAAAGAAGAAAAAAAAGAGTTACTTGCCAAAAGTCCAGCACGATCGGCAACACTGTCCTTGTCTACTCCAGTGACATATATTCCAAGGCCATATTCAAGACCACCTCTGATCATAAGACCAAGGGATTGTCCTGGTTCGATGCAAAGTTCGACCTTTCGCGTTCGTGGTCCATATCTGGAATCTCGAGAGGAAAAAAATGGTGGTGGTGAGGCTGGTCTTCCTTGACGGTCCATCCAACTGCAAGATTGTTGACGACCCGAAGATGGCCAAACAGGATGACCAACTCTACAACGAGGATCTAATGCTGGTCCGCGTACTGTCATACTCAAAGTCCTACAGGATTTCAGCATCTGCTCCAGAAAAAAACCATTTGTTTCTTTTTTTTTTTTTGTTATTTTGTTTCAATTATACAAAATTACGTCTCGTTAATTCTATTCATTTTTCTAACAAATTAATGTTGTTTTTTCGACGAGTAGAATCGTGTCTTGCGTGAATTGGTTTATAGAAAAATTCTCGAATAAAAGTATGAAAATAATCGATTTGGGAAAAGTTAGATAATGTTGAAAACAATTTCAAACAATTTATCATAGAATTAAAGGTAATATCCGAATATAACTCGACTAAATAGTTCGAATATTCAAAGAGCAGGAATAAAACTTAAGAAAATTGTTGATCGAGATTACTTGTAAGCTTGGATAAGCTTCTCGCGATAGTTAAAAGCTGAAAGATAAATCCTGTTAAGCGAGATCGAGAGAATAATACTATGAAAAGATTTTTAATTATACGTATATATAAGTAATAAAAATATAATTTATTTTAATAAATAAATATAACAAAATATTTTAGACGAGTTTTTATTTAAAAATGGTGATTAGAAATGAAGTCTAATTGGAAATCATTATTCCGTACGAAAGAAAATCAAATAATGGGATGAAGGAAAAAATGGTAGATAACTATGAACTATTATATTCTAAGATCTAGGACATTCGTAGTCCACAGTAGAGATGTCTAACTAAGCTCCCAAGACGATTTGAAAATTACTTTGAAATGGTACGACGTTTACATTTCAAGTGCAGTAAGAATTCCCTTTTTCTTTTGTGAAGGAAAAATCTATGGTAGTTGTAAAAGTAAATTGCTATACTTTTATTAAATAAGTTATTGTTACATTGGATAGTCGAATATAAGTTTTGTTAAAATAAATATAAATTAAAAATTATATTATATTTTCAAAAATTTCTTGCCTTTTATCTTACGTATAAACAATATTTTTTGTTATATATTTTTTTTACCAAGTTTTATACGATCCATTTAAAAAGAAAAAACGATAATGGTGAAGATCGTATATAACTCGCAATGAATACAAAATTACAAAATATTCTACACGTAAGATTTAATTTTTCACGGATGATTTAATAAATAATTTTGTTGAATAATTTTCTATCATTAATCTTATGTAATATTTCTATCGTTTCGGAGTATTTATATCATTCAGAGGTAATTTAGCTTGCAATTCTTTTCCATTAAACGTACAAATTAGTACTAAAAATAAAAAAAAAAAAAGGAAAAAGTGTTCTAAGAATCGTAATAAATAATAGTCTGACCTAGTGAAGTATATTAGTCTGGACCGTTAGGTGAGTGCATTAAAACTTTCCAGTTAAAGTCCTAAGAACTTTTGTCGAATTGCCAAAAAAAAATGTTGAATTGATTTTTATCCACAATGAGAAAGAATACCTTTTATGTATGACTAATTTTTCTCTCTTGTGTCTTCAATAATAAATTTCACTCGCGTTAAATTAATCTTAATTATCTTAAACATTATAACACATCAAAGTTACTTATATCTAACACACCGTTATAATATTATTTCAATCGATAACGTTGAATTCCGAATATAATAAAATTCGTATTAGATAAAAATCCGTATAATCCGCGAGCAGATATATAAATAATAATATAATATATAAATATATTAAATTTTTTGAGACGAGTTGAACAATTCTATAGAATCGATGAAAGGATAATCAAACATTAAGAATAATAATAGTAACAATAGTATATTTATATATATATATGGTGTATTTTTCTAGTAACATATATAAAAAAAAGTATTGTATCCGTATATATCGAAAGCACGAGCTTTTCATTAGGAAGTATATATTTTTTTTTTTCAAAGGAACAGCAAATAAAGACGATGTAGGATAAAAAAAAATGAAAGAAAAATAAAAAATCAAAAGAATAAGAGTAAAGTTTAGTGATGGTAGATGATAGTGGTAGCCCCATTGTGTGTTAGGTGAAATCGGTAGCAAAAGAACCTTTATGCTGAGTGTTCGAACGCGATTTTCTTGAAAGAAATAAGAGAGAGAAAGATAATAATGGTTTCGTATAAAGAAGAAAGAGAGAGAATTTGCCTTGATAGTAAGTAAGGCCAGTAAAAAGAGGAAAGATAGTGCGTTTGTCGAGGGTGACGGCAATACACGAACGAACGAACGAATGAACAGGCCAGCAAGAGGATATCGATCTTCTGGAAGCCTGTGACGTCACATCCTGCCTATCCTTGACCCGCCAGCAAACTTGATCGAGCTCTGATCCTAGGAAGTCGTCCTTAGGATCATTTCGTGTAGGAGGATGGATGATTTTTTTCTTGTTTTTTCTTTCTTTCTTTCTTTGTCCTCCTTATATTTCTTTTTTTCTCCTTCTTTTTCTTCTTCTTTTTCTTCTTCTTTTTATTCCTATTCTTTTTCTTTATATTATGTGATACGATATTTGGATGAAGGGTATATGAGAAAAGTAGGATTTTTGTTTCTTCTTATTCCTTTTTTTTTTATCTCGTGTCGAGATGAATCGGCTTAGTTTAACACGATATACGAAATATTTTATTCTTTTTGTTTTTTTTTTCTTGGGAGTGGTTGGAGAAAAAAAAAATGTTGAGATATTTAAAGGTCTTTGCGTTGGAAGTAATTAAAAAAATTCTTTCTCCTACGTTCATTAATTAAATACGATATAACGCGATATATGAAGTATTTTATTATATTTTTGTAAGATATTTAAAAGGTTTGCATTGATAATAATTAATAAACATTTATCGACGTTCACGCGTCAGTGTAATATTTTGTTATTAATTTCTCAATTTGTTTAATATTATTACGAGATAGTAATTCATCAAAATTATTAACGAAAAACATCATTTCCGAGTGCTCTTAATAATAATAATACATTTGGATAACTTTGAAGAATCACTTGTAACTCGCGTAATGAAATGAAACGTTTTAAAAAAGAAAACGTAATAGAAAGAGAAAAAAAAACCAAAGATAGAAAAATAATGAAGTCGTGTTAATTATACTATATTACAAATGGACTTATATCACTTTTATAAACACCATTTACGCAATAACATTTAACACAGTAAAAGCTTTTTATTTTTTTTTTAACTAATTCACGTGAAAATATTTTACTCAATTGGCTATAATTATTATAAATATGAAAAAGAATAGATGAAATCCATACTTTTTTCTTATTTTTTTGTTCCTTCGAGATTGGGGATCTACCAATACGAAAATAAAAGGACTCCTACGAAAAATATTTTTGGCCGTTCACATAACAAGATAAAAGATATCTAAGGGTAACAAATCCTTTGATGGAAGACCGTGTCTTACATTTTTCCTGTTTGTTTTCCAAACAGAAAGTAGTAGTCCCTTGTTTCGTTTAGGTTTCCCCATACTAAAAAGATTCCCCATCTTAAATAAAAGCTCTTAGGTTTGCAATTAGAATGCTGACATAAAAAAATGGTGTAAAAAGAACGAAAAAGGGGAGTAGAAAAATGGATTATATATAAACTATGCAATAAATCTTGTGTACGAAATGGGTGTAACAGGAATAGGTGGATTGACGATCGATTATGTTAACCACAGGGAACCATAAACGTAAAAGGAAGAACCATTTTCCACGTGCCAACGGATCGTACAGATGTTTCTATTATCGTTAACACGTGTTTCTAACGATTGAAAAATAAAATACAAATTATTTATTAGAAATAGATTTGATTAATAAATTTTTACTAAATCATAAAGATATAAAATATATATATATGAAATATATTTGTTTAGTTTAAAATTAGTTGAAAGTATTAATCCTTATTTCGAATAAATTAAAAATATTCAAGAGGATTATAATCTCTCTCGTAGCATTCTAATCGTCGTTTGATCCAGAAGATAATAACGAACTTGGTGGAAATTCAGTTTTAACGAGTTTTTGAATGAACAACATTAAAGTGGAAAATTAGTCTGGCTAATTCGAGAAATTCGACAAGTTAAATTCGTTCAAATAGAATTATGAATAATAATGAGCGGCCAAGGAGAAATTAATGAAATAATTTAAAAAGAAAAAAACACCAAAATGCGTTGAACAACGAGCAAGCTAATAATTAAATATTATAGTGTCTCTAATCTATTTTTGTTATAAATGATTGAATTTCCGTACGATTTAATCTCGTGGTTTGAAATCGAGTGTGAAAAACTAGCAAGAAAGGACAAAAAATCGAGTTAAATCGGGTACGTAACGGTAATGGTTTGCCATTTTTTTTTTTTAAATCGATTTTCAAGCTCGTTTTGAAATTAGAAAAAAAAAAAAAAGAAGAAATTGGAAATCCTTTCCAGTAGTTATGAATATTAATACAAAAAGGGAACATATGAAAATAATTGTAAAAATATTTTTCTTCCAATTTGTTTTCATTACATTTCGTTTCTTTTTTATTTGTACAAAAATTCGAGAAACAGATCCGTTTGAAAAATACTGTCATTCGAGTATCATTTTTTCATAAAGTCGTCCACTCTTTTTTTTTTTATTATCTAAACTGTAGTAACAGCAGAACGTTGACAGAAACGATTGATAATAAAAAAAAAAGAGAGAAAAAGGAGAGAAAAAAGAGAAGAAAGTGAGAACGACGACCTTTATAAATTAAAAAAAAAGGAAAGGGGATCGATATCCTGGCTAAGCTTTATACGTCATTATGGAAAATGGTCGGTGGTGATCGTGCTATAAATTTGGACTTCCGTATGATCGATTTTCACGATCGAAATCGCGTGTGTCTGGTGTGACCTTAAGCGGAGATATAAATTATTCAAAACATACCTTTATAAAGAAGTAGGTAGGTACATTGTCCGAATGATCATTACTAGGTCATTCGAAAAATTCAATTATTATCTCATATATGAGACGTACATCGTACGTTTCGATAATTACCAACGAATTCAAACTGTACTTGATGAAACACTCACGATGATATCATACAAAAAGCCATAATCACTCACAACTGACATTAATAAGACGATTTCCTAACTACGATCTTAACGATGCTTAATCACTGGTCTTTCATATATAAGAATATGTCATAAGTTCCATTAATAGAAATTTTATTTCTCTCGACATACTGACCTATAAAAAATATATTTCTTTAAAATATATAAAACGTATATTTTTTTATATACTCTTCACGAATTACGATTTATTCCCAAATCGAAGTATTTTTAATTCTCTTGCTTATAAACTTTGACAAGTTTAAATTCTATGAAATTATTTTCTAATCGTATTCATATATTTCATTTGTCTTTGGTATATTTTGTTTAATTCTATTCCTCATTGTATTATTTTTCTTCGTATTCTTTTATAGTATATTTTTCTTTTTTTATTTTACAATTTTTTTTTTCTTCTTCTATCTATCTTTATTATTTATCTAGAAAAATGTTAACGATTTAATGTAACTACAAGAGGATTTACGAGACATTTACGATGCACGTCATACAGGCATGATATCATATGTTGACACAAATATGAAAAGAAAAACCTGAGTATACGTTTATATAGAATCGATTTAACTTCGAGCAGAGTTATCTTTTGTTCTTCTATAAATCTACCGATTTAACACTTCTGTAAACCCGTATAATTTCAAAAAATCACGTACCAACAAATTCATATTTTTCCCCCCAATATGGTACACGTATAATATTTCCTAATTTTAATTTTCTAAACAATAGAAGATTCTTTATATCGATTATCAACTCTAACTTGAAATATATAGAGTAAATATAATATTTTTCAATATTGTTTTAATTCACATTGTTAATTTATATTTAATAGTTAATATTTGTTGATTTCCAAATTACATACATTTCTTTTTTTTTTTGTAATTATGGACAAATATTGGATTATGAAACTTTACTTAAGTAAAGAAAGGGACTAGTATCGAAAAGGTAAATTTACGAAATATCAACAAAGAAGAAGAAGAGGTAAAAGAAGAACAAAGAACAAACGAGACAATTAAATAAATAATTCATGAAGTTAAAGTTAAAGTTTCGTTATCAGGAACCGAGACACAAGTTAAGGGAAACGTTCAAACTGAAAGTCAATCCTCTTCGAACGTCGCGTGCAAATTGCCGAACGTTGTTTCAAATTTCAAGCTTCTTGATACACATATATACAAACACAAACACACACACACATATGCATATAAAACTCGATACCTGAATGTCTTGTTTCCTTTAATCAAATATGAATCCAATAATGAACTAATTTTCTGTATTCACGTCAACAAGAAAATAATTTTGATTAACTAATGAAAAAATATATTTTAAATTATTAGAAATAATAAATGTTCATATTTTTTCTATAGAAAAAAATGTGATAATTAACTTGGTAAATGTAATCTTTGAATATTGTAGATAGCAAGTTGCAGTTATTTCAGTTTGTACTACTTTGAATGTACATATTATGTAAGTAATACATAGTATCTCATGCGACCGTGTCAGAGCATAAAGACGGGTTGACTACTTGCTCTGAATCTAGCCTATGTATATAGATACAAATATACACGTGAATGTATATACATATGTATCTATCTATTTACGTAATTTCGTATTCGATAGCAGTGATGTGCAAACTATCAGTTGATTCATAAACTTTATGCCATTGGTATAATTAAAATCTAACTTTGATTTTCAAATGAAAAAAACCTTTGAAAATATTTATTTGTAAAAAAAAAACAAAAAAGTAATAAGACTGATCTATGAATTCATGAGAAAGACGTAAGAGCGAGAAAGTAAAAATTGTGAAGAATCTTTGGTAGGATTTTCAAGGCAGGCAGGCAGGCAGGCAGTAGTAGCCTCGGCAAACCATGTAAGGGAAAATAAATGACAATGGGGGTATTGCGAAGAAGGGCGCCTGGTAGACTGGCGCCAGTATGTCGTTCGAAGAAGTTTCAACGAAAGGAGGAAAAAGAAAATAAAAATGGGATGGAAGGGAAAAGATTGGGATTGGGGGTTTGGGATTAGAGTAAAGAGGAGCAGGAAAAGAAAGAAAGAGAGAAAAAAAAGGAAAGATAGGAAAGAAGAAGAAGGGTGAGAAGGAAGAAGATAGTATGATGAAAGATATAAGGGATGAAAAAGCACGTTTAACATGTTTCTACGAATATTTCCTTACGCATGTCGGCCTATAATTTCTTCTTATATTTCTTTCTCCATTGGTAATTCCCATCGACCTATCAAACATTATCCCCAAGAAACGTCTACGAGCCATTATGGAATAACTGGCTACTATTACTACTACTACTACTACACTACTACAGTTACTCTTAACGACAAGCAAAGCAATTTAATCCTCTATTTCCTTCCGTCGTCGTTTAACGTCGATCAATAAACCTCGGATAAAAAGCAACGTGTGGATAAGAATTAAATGTCCAGCTTCGTTATCAACACAACAACACGTACACGTACACCCTACTATGGCTTGGATAGAATCATCTTCTTCTTCTTCTTCTTCTTATTCTTATTCTTATTCTTCTACTTGTTCTTGTTCAATTTATTTAGAGAAAAAAGAACGATCAAGTATCTTCTTTTTAATCCAATCTTTTCAAACTTCCTACTAATATTCGATTATGTATTAAACTCTCTTCTTCCTTTATCGACTCTAAACTGAACACGATTGATTTTATAATTGAAAAGGGTACCACTTTCCTTTCCCCTCCTCACACCCCCCGTTTATTTCATCAAGTATTTTTATGTATACCATTAAATTAATCGTAAAAATGTTCTAAGTTATAGTTATAGTTAATTAAATTCTCGTGTTGTTATTACCGAATATTTGAACGATTATTTTCTATATTCTTGGAAAGAATACATAAATTTCTTATTACTATTATTATTAATATGCAATTAACTTGCACAAATATACGCATACGCGCACAGGTATTACTTGTAGTTTGTCGATTACGAAAGAACTTCTTTATAACGTACGTTTTTTTTTTGGTTATTGCTATAATACTTTCCTTCCTCTACTGCTGTTATCAATTTTATATATATATTTTACGTTATTATAATAATTAATATTATATTTTCAATAGATAGCACACAAGAGCTTCTAAATTAATTCGATTTGAACGCGTTCATTAGATGCTTTAATTTCATCATAAAATAAACGAGTCGATGATTAGAAGCTTCAAATACTATCACGTTAAGATAATTAATGCTAAGGTATCTTTCTTAGGAAAGGGTGGTCGTGGTCGTGGTCGTGGTCGTCGTCGTCGTCGTCGTCGTCATTGAACACCCATCTCTTTGACTTAAACCACGAAGGACGACGACGAGGTTTTGTCCTCTTTCACGATCGATACAACTAGAAGAGAATAAATTCCTTCAAATATATATACAGATATAGTGTATGTCTCTCTTCTTACAAATATAGAAATCCCGTTAGGAAATTTCTATTTTCTAAAATGGAAGAAATTTTAAATGGTTCTTTTTATTATATCGTCGTTTCTTTTCTATAAAACATCCGCACGCAATTTTATTTTATCCCGTAACAATTCCTGACCTTTTAAAACAAGGATCCTACCGTAAGCGTCAGCATTTTCACACGAGTTAAGAATATTCGAGAAAATCTGCGAGAGAAAAAATTAATGTTGTCTGATAATATGGTTTTTTTTTTTATTATTATTATTATTTCCATCTCTACGATCTATAAACGACTCTGAGATCTGTTAAGGAAGGAAACAAATCCCTAACGAAGATGTTGAAGGATAATATTTAAAAAGTTACTTCGAACTCGTTGTGAGAAAAGATAAAAAAGAAAAGAAAGTAAAACCTTCCCCTTTCCGAAAAACAAGTAAAATACGAAACAATGAGAAAGAAGTTTAAAGGGAAGGAAAGGAAAAAATAATAAAAAGTGCGAGAGGAACCATAACAGTCTGTGAATATAAAATAACTAATGGTTAGGAATAAATAACAAGCTTTAGCAACTTGTTCGTTACGAAATATGCAATTTTTCTTTACCCGCTACGCGAACAAAAAGTTTAATAATATATCATACTTATATTTTCTTACAACGTTGAAACATATGTAGAATTATTCTTGTTTATCCATTTCACGAGAAAAGAAACATTTTTAAAATTCAAATGATTATCATTTAATACACCATATATACACAATCGTGTTGATAATAATATCAAATGATAATCGTAACGAAACAAATAAACTATCATTGAAAGTGTTCGATCGTATCGAAGGGTAATCGATTAAGACTATTTTTCTCAAAGTAGGTAGACAATGTACGAGCATAAAAGGGAACCTGGAAAGTAACCATTGAAAAACACAAAGTAACGAGAATTTTTTCCACGAGGGGTTGAGAAATGATAGGCGGAGAATATCGAAAAAAAAAAAGAAATGAAAAAACCACACGTTTCTATCGACTACCACCACCACCATACGTCGTAGATTAAAAGTAGTACACATACTTCCGTTTCTTTTATTTCCCCCCCCCCCTACAAACATGTCGATAAGAACTTCGAAAAAAGAAGAGAAAGAAAAAACAACAATAATAATAATAATAATAATAATAATAATAATAATAATACCGATTGCGATATTTGTAGGATAAAAAGTTACGATTTAAAATAATTTAAAAAAAAAAAAAGCAGAATTACCGTCGCGAGCAAGTTTCGAAGGATTTTTGGATTGTAGGGAGGGGGAAACCGGGAAAGGGGGAGTAAAAAGAGGAGAATAAAAAAAAAGGTTGGTAGACAAAAGGGAGAGTCGTCGAGGAATGAGAGAAAGATTGAGATTGACGTAAAGCTTGAAATACAGCTACTACGTAGGATTAGAACTAGCATTAGGAGGATTTAGCGCATACACCCCCCCCCCTATCCCTGCAGCCCCTTCTCTGTGTGCCACTAAACTGGAAGAAGTACCACCGTTAGCTCTTTTCGAAACACCCAGCTAACGCCTCGTACACCTCTTTACCAAGCAAGCCAGTTTGATATTATCCTGATGGGCCATTGTCGGTAGGGAATCTTTTGTCTGGATATTCTAGTGAACTTCTAGTAGTATGAAAGTATGACGAGCTACTGGATGCAGAGATAGCAGAACAGATCCCACACGGTTACGTTTTACACAGTAGTCATAGTCAAGATTATTGGCGTGGTGTGCCATTCCCGTACCTCCGAGCAATTGTTTTTTCCACTTCGTCAGCCATCCGTCAATCTCTTTCGATTCTTATATATATTTTTTTTTTGCACACCCTTATATTATGTACGTATTATGTATGTGTATGTGTATATACATGATATTATATTATTATCTGTAATATTGATCTCATTCCATGCGCAAGCACGAAACTTATCTTTGTTCTTTTTTTTTTTTGGAAGGAAGTGGATGGGTTTCTTTTTGTTCTTCTTTTTCGTCTTATTGAATCGAAGATAAATTTTGTATTTGTATATGATGATGTATCGCAAAAGTATTAGTATTCTCGTAATACAAAACATCAATTATTTGTATAAATTGATATATGTATGTTCTTTTGAAATGAATTATAAATTCTACTTAACTAATGTATAAATCATTTCTTCCTTTCTTTCTTTTTTTTTTCTCAGGATATATTTGAAATCTTTTATCTAAGATTTTAATATATGCATCGTTAATTTAATGTTAAATAACACAAGATTTAGTATATAATTAATATGTTAATCCGAAAAATACACAAAATGAAAGTTAACACTTCATATATATGAATAACAAGGTACTCTTGTAATATATGAACTTGCCTAATGCATATGAGAGATGAACAAATCACTCGTAACAACCAAACGTAGTCGAAAAAAAGAGAATAAAAAAGAGAGAGAGAGAAAAAGAGTTAAAACCATTTCAGTGTTTCTCCATGCTAGCTGTAGATATTTTTTATCTGCAAGGTCATCGATCATATCTCTCATTCGTAGAAAACTGCAAGCTCTACCATTCCAGGACTAATGGATAATATTTTTCAAACTTACCAACGATACATTTTACAGATATATTTGTATCTACGTGTGATTTCCAATAGGAACAGTTAATTTAACAATATTACGATTTGATAACAAGATCTCCTACGTAATATTCTTCCATAAATATTTTTATAGGAACACGTCGAACACGAATAATTTTTTATAGTTAATATTTTAATAATAAATAATACTATCGAGCAATATTTTGACTCTACACACGTACGTTTATATAATCGAATCTAAAACTTTTGGAAAAAATTCGATGCACCATTTAGAATCATCGATCAACAATATATTGTAAAACAAATATTTTGAGCAATTTTATGTTATTATGGTGAATCAAAAGTTCGTGCGTTTTATTGGTGTTGTTTCAGATAGTGCAATTTTTGGAAATCAATAAAATTAGATACTTTGTATGCAAGTGAAATATTAATTTAAAAACGCACGAACTTTTGATTACATCCATTATTTAAGAAAATAAATAATATAATAATAAGATCGGATATATATAAACTTAAAGTAAAGAAGAAAGTGAACTCACTTTGAGGGCCTCCTCGTGGGTCACCGCATGAAAGGGTGTGCCATTCACCTCTAAAATGGTGTCCCCTGGCCTGAGTCCAGCTCGTTCAGCCACTGAACCTTCTTCCACTCTCGAAATATAAACACCCACTCCTGAAAACAATTCGCAGACTTTCCATCAGGCCAAAAAATTGCTAAGCAACTGTTCCGCTATTGGTGCGTGCTCAAATTTTCTACCCATGTTGTAATGCTTATTTTTTTTTTTTTATTTTTCTATCCTTTTTTATAAATTCAATCGAAAAGTGACTACGTTTATTAAATGTTATCCCTTTTTATTTATTTATTTATTTACCGTCTTTTTCCTTATTTGCATTTCACATTAGTAGAAAGGTTCGTGTAAACAGAATGTGAAAAAAAAAAAAAAAGAAATTGAAGAAAAGTTGAATATGCAAATGCATAAAAGTGTCGTCTGTGATTTTTCCTGTACAATATAAAAATATCACTATAATAATAATATATGTATTGTATATAAAAAGCGTGTTTATTTTAAATGTATACGTATATATTATATATGTGTGTGTACACGTAGATGTAAATCATTGAATATATTTAAATACACCAAAAAACAAACACATGCAGAGAACACATGTAGGAACAATATAATATGTGAAGAAAATATAACAATGTGCCGATTTTTTATCTGACGCGTGCTGACGTATAAGTCAGAATAATCAATGGAGTTTAATAATTAACCTAATATTCTTAGTTAATCATTACACGGAGAAACTCACGAATATAATAACATTTCTTTGATGAAATACAGAAAAGTTATAATTGTCTCGTAATGAACCTACTCGAAATAAATGCACGTTAGTACACTCTAATCAAGAGTAGAGAAAAAAAAATCCGAGAAAGAAAGAAAGAAATCTTCGTTAAGAACACGATCCAAAGACTTGGAGTTTAAAGTTCGGAAGAAAAATCAAGTCAATGGCAAGAACTCGAGTGTCGTTAATTCTACTCCGAAGAAAACTTCGTTTGAACTAAGAAAACTAACTCGTCCAATATTCAACTCCATTGATGACTAAGAATTTGTTTTGGTAGTCTATTAAAATAACAAACCAAAAAAATACATTCTGTAAAAAATTCGAAACAAATGAATTATTTAAAGTTTGTAATACAAAACAAATGTAATCTCATTTAAAACTAGAGTCGAAATATGTTGTTAAACCTGTGATATCAAATTTTGTTAAGATCAAAATGTTATCCACAGATGTAGATGTAATTAAATTTCACTCACATTTTCAGAGAGATTGTACATTATTAAAAATAAAATATAAATAAATTATAACGCGTATCACTCTCTCGTATGGTAGACAATTTTCTGGAATACTATTGTTTTTTTTCTTTTCTTTAGGAATTTCTAAAACTTTTGTTGAACTTTTTGAAAATTCACGGGTCATTAAAACTTCTCTCGTGGGTCATAAAGTGAATTGCGAGTCATGGATTCGCCATTGGTGTTCTACTTTTTTCTACTCATCAGAGGGTGACTAACGCCATGATAATTAATCTTTCTTCTTGGAACAAACGAGCAAGAGGATACGAGGATAAGAGGGTGCTCATGACTGTAAATTAATCTAACCGATAATCAAGAAAAACCAGTTGGCTCATTAAGAATGTTCGGATTAAGACGTTTATGCTAATTCCCGTATCTTTTCTTTTCTTTTTTTTCTTTTGTTACCATAAATTCTTGAATAATATTTATTTTAATTAACGATAAATTATCACGATCAATGGGGAATTTACACAACGTATAAAATATTACACAGTGGTGCGAGTAAATTAAAATATATTATTCCATATTTAATTTTGGCATAACAATTATTCGCATAAACAATTGAAGAGAGAAAATATATTTCGTGCATAATAAATGGGGTGGTGAGGGGGATGCAAAAAAAAATCTTGCTAACGCTTCGATTTCCATTTATGTTAAATTCATAACCAACGATTACAATTGAAAATATTTCATTATTAATACGAATATATATACAAAATCTACTTTTATTTATAATTATTAATTCTGCGGAACAGTTAATCAATGATTAACGGTATGGCTATGTAATAAATTGATTCAATGATATTTCAGTATGTTAACAGAATAATTAATCAATGATTCACGTCTTATCTTACTTAGAACATTGAATAATTCATCAATGATCCACAGCTTGTCTTAGAACATGGAATAATTTATGAGCATGTAAATTGGAATCATTGATGAATTACTCGATAGATACACGTGAATCGAATTGCTTTATTCGTAGATACATTTTAAATCAATTACGAATGCATTAATACTATTGGCATATATATTACAAATGTAAATTTTATATAAAAATGTAATTATAATTTAAATTAAATATTTCATAGAAAATCGTTGATTGAAATTTTTTTTAAAGATAAAAAGTGTGTTTTGTTTCAAAGTGATTTTCTATATACGCGTGCACATACAATTGACAATCTTCTAATCACAGTTATTTAAATATCTAACACTAATAATCATCATGCAACGAAATGTGCAAACGTGCTGATCCTAGAAGCCGATGTTTCGATTCCGTGTTTGAAAAGATTGATTAGATTGATTAGATTGATTATTTAGTCGATGATTGGCGAATTCGCGGGACAAGATGGCGACCAAAAGTAGAGAGAGAGAAAAAATATAAGAAAGTATAATAATAATAATAATAATATCGTAATACGTTCGATGAGATAAATGTAAAAAATGATATATAAAATTAGAAGGAAGGGTATTAACGTTTTTGTTAATTATATCATTACTGTAAAATTGAGTAATACGTTGAACGTTACTTTCTTTGTAAGAAAATGTTCGAATAAATTGAATAGTATACAAATGAAAAAATTGAATTTCCATTATACGCTCCGTTTAAGTTCACATTGTATGGACCATGAAAATTATTCAACGCTCGACTAACCTCGGTATAAATAAAATTTCATTTACGAGAGATAAAATTGTATAGGAAAATAAAATAAAAAAAAAAAAAAATATTAGGTTAGTCGATAAGTAATGTAGAAAATATGTTCAATACGTGAAATACTTAAAAATTTTCAATGAAAAAATGTTAATGGAACTATTCGTTTGGATATAATATATCGAATACTTTTTATTATTTATAAAAAAGAAAAAAAAAAAATAATAAACACTCCCCGAAGTTACTTTTTGGCAAGTCTAAATAATTTTGATACAAATTTAAACTCAAGGATAGAAGTGATAAAAAGGGATCCCATTTAAATTTATGCAAATTGAAAATCAAAACAACGTAAAACGCGTATCATAATTTATTGACATTTATGTTACTTGTTGTCATCGAACTCTGGGAACTCCATTACAACTCAATTTCGCTTCGATATTACCGTACATCGACGCACGTCCGTCTAACTGCTATTCGATTATCGATGTGCTTTACAATTCGAACTTGGCCGCCTTTTCGAAATTCAGATTACAATGCGAAAAGCTAACTCTGTTCAAATATATTAACGCGTAACTATACTCAAAATAATATTCGTATTATTTATCAATGTTATTTAAAATTTATCCTTTTCTTTTCTTTTCTTTTTGTTTGTTAATAATTACTCTAATAACTATTTAATAATCATTTCTAAGAAATAATATCACCATAAATTAATATTTTTATATACATTAAATCAACTCTTCATTAAAAAAAATTATATACAAAGATTCAATCCGAAATATAAACTAAAATCACATACAAATTATATATTATAATAGTTACAATAATTATTCTATAATAAATAAAATAAATGAATGAATTCGTATCGCGACAAAATGTGTCATATTTATCGTGTTAAAACGGTTGTTGACAGGTACGGTCAGATTAACGATAAGAAGAAGAAGAAAAGAAAAACAAAAGAAAGATATGAAAATGATTTATGTTTAATTCTCTCTTACTATTCGTTCCTAACACTCTCTCTCTACACATACGCGCACGTTTTACCACCTCCAGTTTATTCGACAGGAATAAAAACGTATTTATAAGTCATTCTATTCTTCACGCCAGACAAACGTGAAAGAAATATTTTCTACTTTTTCATCTTATATATATTGTATATATATATATCACATCTAGCTTTACGATTTCTCTCTCTTTCTTTTCTATGACAGTCGCCATCTAGTTTAAAGTCGGTGCGCGCGCGCACACACGGCCGATCTGCGCATAACACCTTCATGCGACATCGATCGTTACTGACGCGCGAGTTTATATCGAATACTCGAAAAACCACCGGGAAATTGAAACGACCTCGAATTTGAATCCTTCAAATATATACACGCTCTGAATTATTTCTCTTAAATTCTCTTTCTCACATACACACACACACACACACACACACATACACACAGAGTCTTCCTCTTGTTTTTTTTCTATCTCTCTCTATCTAACTTTTTCCCTTTCTCGAATATTGCCGACCGATTTTTTAATCTACGAATTCTACGAACTCATTCAAGAACTTGATATTTGATGGAAGTAACTATCTGATATTTTATTGACTTTTTTTTTTTTGTAGAAACTTGCACGAATATATTTTGTATTGATTTTTCGATAATAAAATGATTGATTTATATTTTTTATTCGATCGGTATTATTGTATAATATATTATGGTCATTTTATGTTGTGTATGGAATAATTATTATTATAGTTAATATTTTAAATAGATAATTAATATTTATATTAGAGATAGAGAAATACATTGAAGTCCGCATATTGATAATATATTATAATATATTATTGATTATTCGTTTAAAGTAATAAATGAAAATCTTTAAAAATACTGACTCAATTAATGGAATCTCAAATTATGCGAACAGGTGGACAAAATCTTATAAAAGTATATTCTAAAATTGTTTAAAACAGATAACAAACATATGTAACATAGCGTAATTCTGATACCAACTTGACGGATCTCAAATTATACGATCGTGTCAACAAAATAAATTCTAATATTGCTGAGAATAATAAAAGAACAAAGTTATGACACAAAAATAAAGCAGCGACGTTGACGTTAATATATTAAAATTTAATACGTATCAGGTTCTTGGACGCATTCATAAAATTCAGTAGTTTTCAGTAGAAAAAAAAGAAAAAAAAGAAAAATTAAGTGACTTCGTTCAAATTTTTCGGTGGTTTAAAAAATATGTTTTGATTCATTCATTCTCTCTCTCTCTCTCTCTCTCTCTCTCTTTGTTTTTCTCTGTTGAACATTCTCCCTGTTTTTTCCTTCACACACACACACGCATTCGCACACACACACATACACACAGTTGATGAATTACCTGATTGCACATCTGGTACAGCGAAATAGAAAGCAAGAAAGAAAAACACGCTAGTTGACTTATGTATATTTCGATGAAACGATGACATACATACATTTATAATTAAGTACTTAAATAGTACTCAACTTCGTTCCTCTTTCACCACGCGACTTCTTTCGAACTTATCTCTTTCTCAAGATCCACGAAATTTGCCGACGAACTGGAACAACTTGAGATTTTCGGTGTGTGCGCGCTTATTTCACGCGAGATGAAGAAAGAAGAAGAAGGAGAAGAAAAAATGAAGTAAAGCTTTTTATTACTCGTCGAAACGTGTGGAAAGCGTGCGACGACGAATAACAAAAAAAAAAAATAAAATATAATAGCGTGACACAGAAGAGTTAAAGGCAAATTCGAAAGGAACGATGACGATGACTTTACTGCAAAGCAACAACATTTATCTCCACCCCCAACTCGATATATCGAATTTAAGTAAACATCTCGTTCGTCGCAATACGTGGATCTTTTAAAAAGGTTTCTTTTTTTTTTTTTTTTTTTTTTATATATATACGATGACTCGCGCAAATCGGAGAGATGTATCTGGTAAAGCATCATAAATATGTGATTTATTCTCGTCAAATAATTTTCTTCTTTTTAATCTTCTTAGTACACGTTCGATTGATTTATTTTGTGTTTTACGAGATAATTCATTTTTTCACACATTTAACAAGATAAATTATAATTTTGTTTTTTTTTTTTTGCCGTGAGAAATAATTTATTTGACTTTTTGAACAAACAATTCATATCTGTATTTTTGACAATAAATAATATTATTATTAAGTGACGTTTGGGAAGGAACTCGAAAGCTCATTACTGCATATACCAAATCCTGCCAGTGTTCTCGTTCCTGAGCCCGTTCCTCATATCCCATTTCCTTAATATCCCTTCTAATATTGTCCTCCCATTTATGCTTTGGTCTACCCAATGGTCTCTTTCCATTAGGTATACCACTAAGTATTTTATACGTGGTTCGTTCTTCACCCATACGCGCCACATGGCTAGCCCATTTTAATCGGCGTGATTTTATGACGTTAATAATGTTTGCTCTATACTATACAATATACCTAATCCCACGTTCTGTAATTTTCTTCATTTGCCCGTTTCCTCATCGCGTTTTGTGCTGAAAATTTTACGAAGTATTTTGTTCTCGAATATCCTAAATTTCTTAGGTAAGTGACCATGCCTCGTATCCATAAAGGATTATCGATAGAATGACTGTTTTTTAGAATATAATAAAGAAAAAAAAATAAATATATAAAAATGAATGTAAAATATTTATGGTATATTAATCGTCCATTAAATTTTCGTGCAATTAGATAACTAACATAGGATATAATACGTAGGTACGTAGTAGAAAATCTCGCGAACACATCGAATGGTTTAGAAGTACGTCGTTAGGGTCGTCAATGTGGAAAAGCACCGACTAATGACTTTCTCGATGGGCAAAACCAATCGAAACGTGGACTAATTAATCGGCATCGTTGATTGCACGTTTAAGTGACACGTACGAGATGAATTCTCTGTCATAAATCATGACAACAAAAATATTCCGCAGAAGCTTCGAATCAAATTTAAAAGACACTTTGCGTTATTATTTTTATTCGCATGTTTATTTATTTCATTATTATTATTTCCTCGGGATAAATATTATTCGTCGAAATTATTTTTTTTTAAACTCTCCGATTTGACAACTCATCCAAAATATTATTTATTTTTTTAAAAGAGAGAAGAGGTCTCGCCTAGAAGTTTCTCCAATTTCTTGCAATCTTCTCATCTTTTTCTATCGATTGAGAATCAAGTTATACAGAAATTTATTAACCTTTCAATTGTGACAAAACATTGCTAGCTATATTAACTTTTTAACTCGATTAATATTCTGTAGAAAATTAACAACACATATTATCAATGATTTTTTCAACAAATTATCAAACCCAAAATTTACTTTATTTATTATTATTGATTGATGCATTTGCATAACTTGGCCCAATTGAAAGACATGGAAAAGAGAAAGAAAATAATATATTAAAAAGAAAAACAAATAAAAGAAAAGAGAAGCAAATGATTCAGTGTTTCAATCGCACAAATCTTACTCGCCGAGTTCCTCTTTCTCATTCATTCTTTCGTTCTCTCTCTTTCTCTCACTTTCTCTCTCTCTCTCTCTCTC